>NC_056523.1:296689782-296769655 GCF_019175285.1 Sceloporus undulatus | reverse complement strand
CGGGCAGGATGACTTGGTTCCGCTGCCCTGGAGGAGGAGTTCTGGTCAGGTGGTATGAGGGTCGGGGCTTCGGCTATATAGGCCATGCTGCCAGCCCCGGCCTCAGTCGGCGCTGGCTCCGGATGGTTAGGGCCAAGCAGAAGGGAGGGGAGCTGAGCCTTCCCTCCCACCCCCACCGCTTGGTTTGGGTTTTTTGTCACAACTTTGGGGCGGGCCAGCATGGCCAGGATTGCACGGTGTGGACCAGGGCTACGGAGCTCTGGTTTGGGGGTCAGTGGAGGGGCGGGCGAATAGGGCAGGCGTATGGCCATTGCGGGGGCCATAACGCGAGAGCAGCCTCCCGGTGACTGTCTTATGTGTCTGAGGGCAATTGCTTGCCTTTCATGTGGTGTCCTTCATGCGAACTACTTTGGGAGGCAATGGGTGGGATCCTATTAGTGACTTATGTGCATGTAAATGTGGCTTACGTGGAAGTATGTCCCTTTTTGGATGGGGCTTGTTAGTACACCCTGCTTGCCCCGCATTATATTTGGTGTCCTCACATTTTCATAATTTCATATCTGGAGCCAGGCATGTTCTTAAGAGATCACAATGACTTATGGAACCTCAAGTGAATTTCCCATGGGAAGGACACAGACTCCCAAACACATGAGGAAGGACCCAGATAATACTGAAACAAAATGTGTTGATCACTCTTCCTCCCCCAGGTCTGCTGCATATCCTTTTGGCACCAAGAGACAAAACAGGTCTCATTGCATTGAAGAGAGTAAGCCAGAGCTTTCTACCTACCCCCTGACATGTTCCTAGCCAACATCCTTATCTATCCACCCTGGGGTTGTCCTAATCTAATCTCTATTTTTGTAACTCTGATGTTAAAGGCATCAACTGGTCTGGAATCCCATTGTTGATTCCTGGAAAGACCATCAGATCTTTGTTACCTTGCAAAATAGCATGCCCCTTGAGGCTAGGATCCCATGTATAAATATTAGTCTCCAAAACTAGCCTCTTTGCACACAGTGCACATACAGTTGACACCCAGTCTGTGCTCTATGTATGAACTGTGTTGACCTCAGACCCCTAGTCTGAGCCACTTCCTGATTTCCATGGTCTACTCTTCAGACAGATAAATAATGCTGTCTCGATAACTCTCAAACTCTGCTATCTAATTTCCATACTTCCATTTTGATTAGTTCTGAATGCTTGGGCTGTCTGAATTACTATTGTGTATTTGATTGCACTCATGCACATTTCTGAATAAAAACCTTCTTAATTCAACCACACTCGGCATTCTCAGTTAGTACTGGTATACATAGGTGGAAACCTTACTCAGGTTATCCAACCTCTTGTAGCTAAATTCCTCAGCTTTTTAAAGAGAAGCTGACACAGTTGTTGGAGACCCTCCCAGTCCTGCTCACTTTTCTTTGGGTAACAGGCTGAGGAGGCTATTTTCTAGCAATTTGTGCCCAGAAGAGGCTGATGCTGTTTAACAGCAGAGATGGAATGGATGGAAGATTCATTTGGAGGTTCTAGCAAGGGACCACAGCTAACGTATGCTCTTGATAAAGAACAGTACACTCCTTCTTTCTGGGGTGGTTTTTAGACTATAAAGATACAGTTGCTCTGGACTCAGAGGCGATATAAAAGCAGGTTTTTCCCCAAAGCAGTTGCTGCTCCCTCATCTGGATAGCCATTCCTAAACAGTAGCTTTACCGTTGCGTGTATAAGGTGGGGAGATGGAGCTTCTAACAGTGTATAGCGCTAGAGGCTGTCATATGTCACCCAAAATCAGACACTCATGTGCATCAGCTGCAGTGATAATATAATGATTATACAAATAGTCATTATATTGTGTCACTATAGTGTCAAATAGTAACCATACTGACCATACATAAAGAGGCTACATTAAAAGGTTAACCAAACTTTTTGACAGTTAAGAACAGAACTTTTCAATTCCTAGAATCTAAGGATTGAAGGGGAGGTATCGTAGCCACTTATGCAATCCCCCTGCACCAAAGACAAATCCTCTTTATCAAAAAATTCAAAGCAAATTAGCCCTTCCATACTAAGAGGCACAATTGAGGTGCTTCAGGCTAGCAATGCCTGTAAGGCAAGAATGGACATGATGTACCTACATTTCCAAGGATTAATATCGACAAGGTTATCATAAAGCACTTTTCAGGAAAATAAATTAAGTTGAAGAGAGGGTGGAGGAAAGTCGTTATGGATTTTAAAATGAAAGGATTAGCTACAAACTTAACAGATGGTGGCGCCTCTGAATAAAAAAAGAGAGTGAAGAGTGAAACAACAAAGAAATGGTTTTATGCATAGATATTATTAACCCATTTATTTATCTATAATTTCAAGATAACCCATGTATTGCAATATATATATATATATATATATATATATATATATAAAATATTTTATAAAATTGTAGAAATTAGTGCAGTTGTCACTTTCTGCATGTATCCCTCAATAAATCTGTCATGTTACAAAAACTTTATACAAGAAGAAAAAAATTAGCCATGTAGTTAAGTCAGGGGTAAGCTTCTTTTGTTGTAGCTCCACTGCATATACTATTTGTATTTAATCCAGCATTTAAGAACTGCCTTGCTAGACTGGACATTCATCTACTAGTCCCTGAATACTTTCCAACAGGGACACCAAACAGATGTCTGTGAGTAGCTGAGAAGAAAATATGAAGAAGATGACCATTCTCTGTTATTTGTTCACAGCATCTGAGGATGAGAACTATGCTACCTCAGTTCATGATGTTTCTTTTAACTATTATAGCTATCGATGGACTGATTATCTGTGAATCCATATAATCTCTTTTTCTAGCTTTCTCTGTGAGCAGCCATAACTCAAGATTTATTTTTAATTTTTTTAAAAAAATAATTATATGTTTTTATTATCTTTCATATTCAAAATTCCAGTGTGCTGTTGTTACAAGACTTAAACACTAAAATGAAAAGATAAAAGTTCACAATAAAAAAACACAAGAAAAGAAGTTTCTCATTGTATGCCTTCAAGTAGTTTCTGGTTTATGGCAACACTAAGGAAAACCTATCATAGGGCTTTCTTTGTTCAGAGGGGGTTTGCCTTTATCTCCCTCTGAGGCTGAGAGAGTGTGATATGCCCAAGGTCACTTTCTGGGCTTCCATGGCTGAACAGGAATTCAAACCCTAGCCTCCAGAGTCATACTCCAACCCAGCCAACAAAACCCAACAACAGTAGTAGTAGTGAATTCCTCAAGTCCGAGAGCAGTCTAATGGAGTCAGAGAAAGGAAAACATGTGGCAATGAAACTACTACTTTGTATGTCCTCCAGGGATAAAATCATCATGACAGATGGGGTGCATTTCCTTCTAAAACCTTAAAAAATGCTTTCTTTCAACTAGAAGGAAATAAAACCTCAGAAGGTAAATGGCTAGAGTAATTTCTTACCACTCCCAACCATGGGCTGGGTTAGGGGTAATGGTAGGCCCTTGGATCATGCAGATCTAAGCTTCTCCCAAAAAATTGTTGATGCATCTCCTGTTGTCCTCACTGCTGTCAGAACCCCAAGAGTGAATCATTGCCTTCCTGCCACTGCATGGAGGAGGCTTCCAAGAGTAGAACTTCTTTCTTGCCCTTGTACCACCCTCTCTGAAGTTAGAGAAGGAGTTCTGCTATGTCATATGTCAGCTACCACTTTCCTGGACATTTTCTCAAGGTCCATAGGCGTACTGCCATAATCATGCATTATTTAAAACAACAACAAATACCAACAACCCTACAATACTTTCATTTGTCTCCTTAAAGCAAGGGTGATGGTGGGCAACTGTGTTTTTGCAGATGTTTTGGATTACGCCTCCCATTGTCATCCATCACTGGCGATGCTTGCTAGTGCTGGTGGACGTCGTAGGCTGAAAGCTGATGGAAAGCCACAATTTTGTTCGCCCTGGTCTAGAAGCTAAATCAATGTTGAGAGTTGCAGTCCAACAACTTCTGGAGGACTCCACAATTCCAGCCCCTGCTCTGTGTTCCTCCCCCTTTTAAAATTTTTTGATTCCTTGAAGATTTATTGTTTACTCATGGAAAAATTGTCCCAACCCCCTGATAGTTTAAAGCACAAACTTGTGGCTGACTTCTCAGGAGTAAATTCAGAAAAGTTGAGTCTTCCTTATTCAAAATGCTTGGAACCTGATGTGTTTTGTATTTTGTACTTTTTTAAAATTCCAAAATACCTATATTTGCATATGCAGTCAGTCCTCTGTATCCATAGATTTTTCATCCATGGATTCAGTCTTCCACAGCTTGAAAATATTACAAAATATATAAATTCTAATAAGCAACCTTGATTTTTTCCATTTGATATAAGGGACACCATTTTACTATGCCATTGTATTTAATGGGAATTGAGCATCCATGGATTTTAGTACCCATGGGGGATCCTGGAACCAAACCCAAGTGGATACTAAGGGCCCACTGTACATACATGAGATATCTTGGAAATGAGAGCCCAAGTCTAAACACATTTATGTTTCATATGCAGCTTATACACATAGGCTGAAGGGAATTGTAAACAATACTTTTAAAATGATTTTGTGCCTGAAACAAAATGAGTGTACATTGAATCATCAGAAAGTAATGTTGGCCACCCATGAAAAAAGATTTAGCTTTTGGAATATTTCAGATTTTGGAATTCTAGATAAGGGAGTCTCAACCTGTAATTCAATGAGTCATACTACCAGCATCTAGGATCACAACTGTACTTGCTCTTTCCTCGGTTCTGTCGATTTCAAAATGAAAAAAAAGTAGACCCTGGTATGTATGAGAGGAACAATTATGAAATCACTGAGCCAGTAGAGGCCATCGAACTGCACATGGCCTCTACACATTTCAAACTTGTCTGATAAGATTTCTTTCCATCCTAGTGAAGTCTCAAACCTCAACATGATGTGATTATTTTCTGCTGAGCTTAATTGTGATTAGCTGATGATGGTGAAATGTTCTGTCACTTTCCTCCTTATCTACCTTAAATGACACTGAATACTTCAACCAATTAAAATCATTCCAAAATTTAACTGGGTCAGTGACTGTTTTGGAGGACAGTACTTGTCAGAGCACCAGACATGCCTTCTTCCAGAGCACCATTCTGGCTTATCTAAGGCCCCATACAGACAGGCCAAAATAAAGCTGCTTTGGGTCACTTTGGAGGTATGCTGTTTAAATGATGCATGCGTACTAAGAGTCCAGAAGCTGTGCCAAAACTGCGCTCTGAATAGACTAGAAAGCTGGGCCAAAGCTAACAAAATGAAATTCAACATGGAGAAATGTAAGGTACTGCACTTAGGGCGGGAAAATGAAATGCACAGATATAGGATAGGGGACACTTGGCTGAATGAAACTACATGTGAAAGGGATCTGGGAGTCTAAGTAGACCACAAGTTGAACATGAGTCAACAGTGCGACACAGGAACTAAAAAGGCCAATGCAATTTTAGGGTACATCAATAAAAGTATAGTGTCTAGATCAAGGGAAGTAATAGTGCCACTATATTCTGCTCTGGTCAGGCCCCACCTGGAATATTGTGTCCAGTTCTGGACACCACAATTTAAAAAAGATGTGGAGAAACTGGAGCATGTCCAAAGAAGAGCGACTAAAATGGTGAAGGGGCTGGAAGCCATGCCCTATGAGGAACATCTTAGGGAGCTGGAGATGTTTAGCCTGGAGAAGAGAAGGTTAAGAGGTGATACAATAGCCCTGTTTAAATATTTGAAGGCATGTCATATTGAGGAGGGAGCAAGCTTGTTTTCTGCTGCTCCAGAGACTATAACGCGGAACAATGGATGCAAGCTACAGGAAAAGAGATTCCACCTCAGTATTTTGTGGTCACTGAAGATGTCTGGGAAATATCTGGGATGTTCTGTCTGGACGGGGATTACCTGACTGAGTTTATTTCCACCCTAAAGCATTTTTGTATTTCTGCAGTCCTCCAAGGTTTCTTTCTTTTTTTTAACTTCTGCAAACTGACCTTCCTTTAAGCCTGCTTCTACTTCCATCTTCTATGTAATAATGAATTATAAGAAGCAGTTGTTGGCATCTCAAACTATATTAAGCACTTTTGAGGTCACACAGACTCCCAAATGTGCAATAAACTCTCCTGTTAAAACCATCTAGGCTTAGACTATAATCCTTTAGGGGGGCAGATGACAGAACACTCTAAGGTCAGAGTCTCCAATGTATCCAAAGCCTCATTGGACTTTTGATAGCAGGGAGAAAGTATCAGCAGAGTGGGGTTTTTTTAAAGCTCTTCTGTAGCATTTATTTTCCTTGTGGTATGAACATACTCTCTCCCTGCAGACAAAAAGAGGGAATTGTGTTAGATGTGCTGTGAGGTGCATCCATGTTTCTCTGCTTGTTGAAGAGCCCTGAGGGAGCATTTGAAATGGTGAATCTGGGCCATCTCCATCTACACTCAAAGAAACACACCCTTTTCTTGCTCTGCTTCAAGGTAAGTGGTTGGATTGGTAGGAAAGGAGAGCAGAGGGAAACTGACACATCAAATCTTCTCCTGCAAGACTGGAGCATTGCCAAGTCATGTCAAAGGCCTCAAAGGAGTTCTGGTCCTTCTTATGGCCATGGGACACATACCTGGGATCCTAGGTCTTAAGCTTTAAAGTGCTTTACTTTACATCATGTGCAAAATGCCATTAAAGATGAAGAAAGGTGTTAAAATGTTTTTGCCTCTCAGAACTGGTAAAGGATCTCATGGAGTATATTATTATTATTATTATTAACCTTTATTTATGAAGCGCTGTAAATTTACACAGTGCTGTACATGCAATCTTTTTAGTTAGATGGTTCCCTGCCCTCAGGCTTACAATCTAAAAAGACATGGTTGCCCACCTCTCACCTCTCTGTTGCAGGATCTTGTGGTATTGTAAGGGAATGGTGCCTTTTTGCTGTGTCACCAACTCCATGCATTGTTCTGCTGATAGGTATTTAGTGCCCCATCAGTATATATCTTTACATACCAGGCTGTTCAAGAAGAACTTGAATGTATACATACTACACAGTTATAATCCTTCAGTATCACTGCAAGTACCATTTCTACATCCTATGGTATCCTGGATTTGTAGAAGTACCTAGACTAATCTGTTAGAGAGTTCTTGACAGCTGCCACACTGTGAAACTAATGTAGTTTGACACAACTTTAACTGTCATGGCTCAATGTACATGGTGTAAATCTACAGCGCTATATAAATACAGTATAATAACAATAACAATAACAATCCTATGAAATCCTCAGATTTGTAGTTTGTTGTGGCACCAGAGCTCTGACAGGGTAGGCTAAATATCTCACAAACTACAAATCCCAGAATTCCATAGCATTTAGACATGACAGTTAAATCAGTACCAAACTGTTTGAATTCTGCAATGTTAATGCAGCCCTAGTGTTGAAGTTCGGGGCAGTGTGTGAGCGAATCCTTCTAGCTCATGAAATGACAAGTCCCAGAATTCCATAGGACAGAATCATGGCAGTTACAATGTTATTAAACTATCAGTGTGTGTAGTGTGGATACATTCTTTGACTGACTGTGTAGTCCTGTGATAATGACTGTTGCAACAGGAGCTATTCAAATGGGATTTGGATTTTTCCCCTTGCATTTGTTGCTTTTTGTGTTTTGTGCTTTTACTGCCTTTATATTGTTAGTGGGTTTTATCGCTAGCTTTTATCTTGCTGTTGGTTTTAATTTATTTGTATGTGTTGTATTTTTTATTCTGTACTGTTGGTTTTATATTCCAATTCTTTAGTCACTGGTTTTAGTTATTTAAAGCCACTCTTTAGTCATTGTTGTATCTGGTATTTTCAATGGGCTAGTTAACAAACTTTAATAGCTGAGAGAACTGTGGCTAGTGGGCACTTTCAAAGTGACAATAACATAAAATAAAGTGAAATACTGTTACATGGAAAAGCAGAATCAGTGCTACCTCAAGACATTCTATTGCCTCAAGCAGAATACAAATGGGACACATTTTCCTGAAACCAAGTCTTGATCATATTCACACCCATTAAGGTACTTAAATATCTAATGCATAAATGTGACTTTGAGTTGCCTGTCGGCACATAGAAAATTCATGGATTTCATAGGGTTTTCTTATGTAGGGAAACATCAGAGGTGGTTTGTCACTGCCTTCCTCTGAAATACAGCTTGCAGTATTATTTCATTGTCCTCCATCCAAGCACTAAACAGGGCTGATCCTCCTTAGCTTTCAAGATCAGACAGGACATCTTGCTGTGCTCCTTTGGTCTTATCTGTTTTCTTCTCCCCACCACTGATTTCATCGGAAGCAGATTGTTTCCTTCCAGTGTCTTGCAGGGCCAACCCTGAACAAAATAGATACTTTTAAAATAAGTATTCCATGAGAGGGCTCAGCACATACTTGTGCATATTTATTTATTTCTAAGTCATATTTTGTACATTAGGACTTTGTGCCTGGCAAGGGTACTGTGGATTGAAGCTTTAATTATCTTACAACTTATTGCATATCCTTCAAATGTCCTGATTTCACAGGGATAGACCCAATTAATTCTCTGTCATATCACTTTTTCAGTTGCTTCCAAAATGTTCCATTTTTCTCTCCCCCTCCCTTTTCTCTCCTTTATCTTCAGTTTACTTCAGTTGGAACAGAGTTAAAAAAAAAGTAGTTTGCATTTAATTACAAAAATACAAACATAGTTTGCATTTAATTATCTCAGCAGGGGTAGAGGGGTGGGCAGAATCTTGCCCTTTCCAGTAGACTCAGGCCAGAGAAAACTGCTGTAGCTTTACCCAGAATTAATGTTCTTCCTCTTCAATAACATTTACTATCTTCCTGATCACATGTTGATGTTACTTGGTCACATGTGTCCCAATTTTAATCTGTGAAATATTGAGTATGCTATTACACTTCTCTTTTAAACTATTAATTGTTGTTTTAGATACACCAGCCACTGTTTTTTGGTGAGCAGTTGGTTGTACAGTGGGCCCTTGGTGCCTGCTGGGGCTAAGTTCCAGGACCCCTTATGGATACCAAAATCCATGGATGCTCAAGTCCCATTAAATACAATGGCATAACAAAATGGTGTCCTGCATATAAAACGGCAAAATCAAAGTTTGCTTTTTGGAATGTATATGTTTTAAATATTTTCAAGCCATGGATAAAAAAATCCATGGATATGGAAGGCTGACTGTCGTAAATTATATAAGGGGGATGTGAGAGAGGAAATTTCCCATGAATAACTGAAAAGGGAGAACACAGTGACTGTGTTTCTAAACTGGTAGGCATGCCTTTTTATGTCAGAAAGAGCTAATGATTAGAGTGCTGGCCAAGAATGGGGGACACTTAGGGCTTGTCTATACATATGTGCATTATGTGCATTGATGAAGATTTTTACACATTCTCATTGATAACCATTCTCATTGATAACTTGCATCTGTTTGTGTCTATTTGCATCTATTTACCTTCCCTCTTTAACAGTGAACAGTGACCAAATTATCAATGGGGAATTTAATTAGCTCAAGGTCACGAGAGAAGGCCTGTTACCACACCTCAGGGATCGCCCCTTCGATCTGTATACCAGGAACTAGAAATCCAGAAATGAGGCAGAAGCTCTAAGTACAATCAATGGCGGGGTACAGACCGCCGCTTTGCAGCGGTCTGGCGCCGCCGCCAGAAGGTCCGCGGGGGAGCCGGAGCCTTCAAACGGCCCGACTCCCGCGCGGACCGAAAAAAGAAGCTCCAAAATGGAGCTTCTTTTGGCGTCGCGTTTGCGACGTAGCGAGGCGCCAGGGGCGCGCTCGCTACGTCAGCAGCGGTGCGACGCGTCTGGACGCTAAGCGTCCGCTACGCAAAGATGGCGGCGCCCATGTAGAAAGGGCGCCGCCATCTTGTACGGACGGAGTCCGTAATAGGCCCAGGGGCGTCTAAAAGAGACGCCCCTTTTTTAAAATGGGACGTCCTCCGGACGTCCCAAAGGGCCGTCTAGAAAGCCCCAATGTCTCTTTTATTGGAAACAAGGATTCAAACATACAGGCACATACGCTCACACATTCATACAAGACTCAGGAAATAACGTGGTAAATGTGGAATAGATATTAGGCTTTTCTAACGGAAATGCTCACCTTATGTAGAAGTTCTGTCTTCCAATTTGTGTGTGTGGGTCTGCAATTCTGGTTAAGCAGGCCAGTCAGAGAGAGACTGACTTTAAAAACTGACTTAGCTCTTGGCTACCAGCAATGAATGACTGGCTGCAGTGGATGGCTGACCGCAGCTGAGAGTGACTGGTAGCAGCCGAGAGTGGCTGGTAGCAGCAGCTAGTGGCTGGCCGCAGCACCTCTCTAAATTTAGGAGACCTTTTTAAGGGTTTAGCAGGGTCTCTAGACAAAGGGTAATCAAAGGAAACTGTTTGAAGTGTATTTCACATCCTAACCAAATGTTTTGATCTAACCCAAATGTTTCTGCCAGAGTAGGGACCTGAATGGCTACAAATGCCATTCCTTTGATTCAAATGGTTCCCCCTCAATCACAAAGAGAGACACTTCCTTAAGACATTTGATAGCATCTTTCCTGATAGCACTTAGCAGCTCCTTGCATAATCTCATCCAAGCTGGGAAAGGAAATTCGTTTACATATCAAAAACTCATGGCTTCCCTTGTTTCACTGGGAGATCACATGCTAGGGCCATTTGGCTACTCAGGTCAAGATGCACTTTTGATATCAAATTGCAGGTCAGAGATTATCATTTAGATATATTAAAAAGGTGTAGATCAATGCCTATCATTTCGTAGATCGATGCCTATCACCTCTGTCAAAAATGTGCAGCAATCTGTAGCAGATGACTAGCCACATGTGAGATAATGCACTTTTCTGCAGATTTGCCTGGATATTTATTTTTCCTTTGCTTCATCCTTTACATCCTTTGTTACATGCCCCTAGGTTTTACCCTTGACTTAGTCACAGGTCATATCAAAATCCATACTTTTGACCCCAAAATCTGCCCTCAATTTATACATAAAGTCGACTTATAGTCAAGCATATACAGTAGTTACAGAAATAAAATATTTTTATGATGTTATTCCATCCAGGTAAATATGCACTTGGCTGACTGGCTTTCTATCTGTCTGTCTTTCTGTCATGATCAATGAATATAAGGTTGATTGTGCCATTTTACTTTCTTTCTTGCAGAAAAAAAAAGCAAATTATTAGGAAATAAGAACTATGAATCAGAGTCAATAACAACATATTTCCCTGCCTGTTCTGAAGACAAAAACTTTCAATTTACATGTGATAATTTCAATGTAACATTCCCAATGACAAAGAAGTTCTGAAAGATGCAAATGAGATACAAACAAATGCACCAGAGATGAACTTTTAAGAAAAGCAAACAACTGAAAAAGCAAACAAATCCTGATGAGCCCAGTGAAGTAGAAGCCCTTTGTGATTTCCTCTCTTATTTCATGATGCCGAGCTAGACGTGTTGGTGGCGCTTCTTTTTACTGCTTATTGGCACGGGAAATAACATTTCAAAGGCTGGGCAATGTGGCATCAAGGCAAAGAGAAGGAATCAAGCATCAGGAAATCAGAGAGGTACAATGAAAAAAGAGCAGACAGCAAGCTTTGTCTTCCCATTCTTCTATCTCCAGGGCTGTTTCTCTTTGTGACAGTGTTATATTAGTTGTCTGATGCTGAAGATTGAAGTAGATGCACAAGCTTCAATCAAACTCATTCGTCCAGTTATCTGTTGCAGAGGCTTGGAAGGTTGCTTTTAATAAATGATTAGTTACAGTTAGGGCCTAAATGCAACGTGATGCTGTTCAGAACCTACTTCCCTTCCCCTTCCTGCTGCTTTCAGACTGTCTGTGGAAGGTTTCCTGGGGTTCAGGAACAGGTTTCACACAGGGCTGCAGTGGCATGTTGTGTTGTTGCATGCCTTGAAGTTGTTTCCAATTTATGGCAGCCCTAAGGGGATTTTATGGCAGCCATAATGGGATTTTCTTAGCAAGTTTCTTTAGAGGCTGTTTGTCATTGTCTTCCTCTGAGGCTGAGAGAGTGTGACTTGCCCAAGGTAATCCAGAGGATTTTTATGTCCAAGCCAGGATCTGTACCCTTGTCTCCAGAGTCATAGTCCAACACTCGCACCACTACACCACATTGGCTCCAACATCACTCTGGGACTATGCTGCAGTGGCATAACCTCCAACTATCCCAGTTTGGCAAGCACTGTCCCAATAAATTCTCTGCCATTCCATTTTTTATACTTCTTTTAAAGTATCCCAGTTTCTCTCTTTCTCCCACTTCTCCTTTTTGTCCTCAGATTACTTCAACTGCTCCAAACTGAGTTCAAAGTACAAAAGTAGTTTGTACTCAGTTATCTCAGCAAGGGTAAGAGGACATAATGTAAACTGCCATGATTTGATGCTATGGAATTCTGGAAATTGTAGTTTTGTGAGACATTTAGCCTTCTCTGTCAGAGAGCTCTGGTGCCACAACAAACTACAGTTTCCAGTATTCTATAGCATTGAGCCATGGCAGTTAAAGTGGGGTCAACCTGGATTATTTCTGCAGTGTGTATTCAGCTTTTGTTGCTTGCAACCATTCTACTTTGGTGACTTCATCTTGCTAGCTAACCTGTGACTGGCCTGACCTGGATTAACTACTTGGCAGCTCATGCCTTACAACCACCTGATGCCTGGGTCACTTGGTGACTGGAGCATAAGACACACAATGCTTGATCTGCCATGCTTATTGACATTACTAGGGCCTTCCTCCTCTAGGCCAAGAGTCCCACCACCCTCACATGTACATCTCTGGTGGAAACATGGGAGGGACTCTTCTTAGTAGCTGCTTCCAGGCTCTGGAAATCCCTTCCAAGAGAGGTTAGACCAGGGCTGGCTCTAGGTATTTGGCCACCCTAGGTGAGAAATATTTTGGCATCCTCTGTCACGCCTCATAATTATTTTCACCCCTTGATTTCCGTTTGTTAAAGCTAAACATGACATAAAATTTAATTCTTCTCCTTTTCTTAAAGTTTTAGCCTTCTGCTTGTATTGTCTCTGTAGCCTAATTTATTGTGTTTTATAGAACGTCTTTTTCTGATTTCTACTTACGTAATGATAAAACATAGTATACAGGGCGGCTGTGAGCCCCCTATTCCCCTAAGATAATGTAATAATAAATAGAGTACTCACCTAAACAACTAAAACTTCCTCTTTACTTAGTTTAAAACTAGTTGTAAGAATGCAACACAGTATTAAATGTACTAGGCAAACATTCAAAATCAAATCAGTTTGTTTGTTGTAAACAGTAAACTCAAGATGACTGGAGACTAGCGTTCCATGTTGTGGCACCACAGGTAAGGCGGGTGGGCGGTGAGAGGAAAGGGGGCTGTTGACCATGAGGTTACATTCAAGGCACTTGCAGAAGGTGGATGATGTACCATGTGACTGTACCACAGACACGGGGGGGGGCACATTTATGTTTTGGCCATTGTACAAAGAAATCATCATAGGGTAGCTTGCTTTTACATCACTTGCTGTAATGAGTTTTCACTTTAATATTGTTTAATTACACACACAAAAAAAATATACAAACAAAGCCGCCCCACCGCACCTAAATTTTGCTGCCCTAGGCGGCTGCCTAGTTCGCCTATATGGATAAGCCAGCCCTGGGTTAGACTGGCACCCTCCCTGTTATCTCTCTGCCAATAGGTTAAGGCTTGCTTTTATTTCAGCATACCCTTCAAGATTGGCTGCTCAAGAGGACTGGGCCTGGCAGAATTATGTTGCATGGTCTATCTGTGCTTTTGGAGGTGTTTTGGTAATTTTTAGTAATTATTTTTTAATGCTGGTTTTAATTTTATGGATAGTTTAATTATATTTTTAACTTTTGTATATGCTATATTTTAAAGCTATGACCTTGTCTGCACAGGATGAGGGACCTATTCCTCCCACTATTCTGGCAAGGTCCTGCTTGGATGATGCATGTCCCAAACCCTGGTGCAAGCATCATCCTGTCTGTGATGTGCCTTGCACATCAATGCACACTGGACCCTCTTGCTGGTGTCCTCTTATTCCCATTCACAATTGAGTAAAGGGATTTCTTAGCACCTATGCTGCGTAGCTAGATACTGTATATGTAAAGATACTTAACGTAACAGGTCACATCAGATTCCATCAAACATTTTTATAAAGCAGTTCTCAACATTCCCATTTCTCAGAAATAATCATTAATGTCAATATCAATACTATTTAAAAAAAAAAAACGATCTGCTATCACCATGAATAAAATTTAGAATTTTCTTTTCAGCCATGAATACGATAGCTTCTCTTGCCCTTTCAGCAAGCAATTTAGGGTTTCTAGAGAAAGCAATGAGAACATATAATATAATATAAAACATAAGATATAAATGTTCACTAAAGTTTAATTGCATAAATGCTGGAAATATGTATAAATTAAAAGTGATTTATTCAGTAATTTGTCAGGCTCCATGCTGTTCAGCAGCTTCATTCATTGACCTTTTAACATGTTTGAACTAGTAGGGTAATTTCAGCACTGAAGACATTTTGCTATGGAGAGAATTTAATCTCTAAAACCATTTCAGTTTGGCAGGAGGGCTTTTCATTTTGAATAGTCTTTACACTGGAACCCATGGCTTTGGAGATATTTCAGGGTGCTTAATGAATTCTTGAAGAAACAAATGCAGGAATATTATTGTGACTTCCCTGAACTGATAGACTCCAACAGGCCTTTATTGATTTAAAATGCATTTGAAAATTTTCTCTGTATTCCACCTTGGCCAGATGGAATGGCTCTTTCCTATTCAGTGGTCCTAGAATTTAAAGTATATGTTGTTGTAAATGTCTCATGAGATGGGTGACTCTGTAACAAACGCAGGCAGAATTTCTGCTTACTTTCCTTCTCACTCTGAGGACATCCTAAGTGCAAGACACAAAGCAGTTAGACTCTTTCAAGAGCTGTGCCACCCTGCAGGCACAAGCACATGCCAAGGACACCTCAGCAACAATGCCTGGCTTGAAGAAGCATCCCTTACTGTTAGGAATTCTAAGCACTATATGTCAGAGATATTTACACCAGTGAAGAGATCCAGGACATCAATACTGACAGCCAGGTGGAGAGCATCTGGATAAAAATTAAAGGGGAGGGAAACAACAAGGATGTTATGGTGGGAGTCTACTACAGACCCCCAAGTCAGACTGAGGAATTGGATGATGTCTTTCTAGAACAGATGACCACACACTCAGAAAGGAGAGATGTAGTAGTGATGGGCGACTTCAACTATCCTGATATTTGCTGTGGGCTGAAGAGAGATGGGGTCAAAAAATATCTCCACCTTTGAGATATAGGAAATAAAGCTAGAGTATTGTCAGTACCAACCCAGTAATGTGTCTCATTCTCACCTATTAAAAAGATTGGTTATTCTGAAATATGCATCTTTAAAAAAGAACAGTGTGGCCCACATTTTATTGCTTGCTTATTTATTTATTTATTTATTTATTTTGCATGTCATCTTTCCCCCAATATAGGACCAAAATTGCCTTACAGTACAAGTCCAGTTCCCGCCTGTGTATCTATTTCTTTCTTCTGTTTATCTCTTCTGTCTATTTCTGACAACTCATCTCTGCCTTCTGAGCTGACTCCCTGTGCCCTTAATCTACTGTTATCCTGGAGCCAGGGTGTCCTTTACCTACAACCACTTGGTGGATTTGGTGGCAGGGGGACAGCTAGACAGTGTTTGGCTTTGTTTTGGCTTAAGGAAGAATAATAAGGCAACCTTCTGTGGCTCTCAGAGGTCCTCCAGAGGTTTGGAAAAATTCCTGCATCTAACTGTGGGAGGAAAAAGCCAGCCACTGCCTGGCCACTTCTATTGTCCACTGGTCATCAAATGACCATGAGGAACACCAGAAAAGTAAGTTAAGAGCAGTGGGAGACAGAGGGTACTGAGAGGAATGCAGTATTTCAGCTTAAATGTTGTTTATGCTAACTCATACCCACCTACACAACACTTGATTACTCAACTCTTAATAAATTATAGCTGAATATGTGAACAGGCTGTCTGTCAAAAGATTGTGACTGAGAGGAAATCAAAGTTCTATCTGTCTTGCTTGCTACATAGACACATGCAAATCAGGTTTTGATGTTGCACTCAAGTAGCTAATCTTGCCCTAAGTAACTTGGTTGGGAATGCAGCTAGCATGAATAGAAAGAATCCAGTGATCTAAAAGCTGAATGAAACAAACCAAGTGAAGGGATATGCAAAAGGATAGTCGAGGAAAGCCGTAGCCAGAGATCTGAAGAATTAAGGCCCAATTATCAGAGCTGGGGCAGATGTTTTCCAACCACAACATCAGACTTTGCTTGCTGACCCTTTGCTCAGCCTGCCTTTTCTACAAAGGTTGATGATGGAGCAGAAACAGCTGTCACAGCTCTGATTTTGCTGCAGCTGTTTTCCTTCATGCTAACCACTCCCCAAACATGCACACATGAGGCTTGGCTGTGTCCACTGCCCTGTCAGAGGGATGTACAACAAATCTGTTTGTCAGAGCCAACTCATAGATGTAAATGTCAGCTAAGCAAGATAATTCTAAACTTACTGATAGGTTTAAAATAGGGAAAGGAAATGGAGGTGTACTCACAGACAGGGTGCACCCTCATATCCCCTTGCCTTTGAGGTATACCAGTTGAATTGCCTCCTGACTCGTTCCTCTCCACACTGT
Organism: Sceloporus undulatus; assembly: GCF_019175285.1. Lineage (NCBI taxonomy): Eukaryota > Metazoa > Chordata > Lepidosauria > Squamata > Phrynosomatidae > Sceloporus > Sceloporus undulatus. Next base: position 296,752,890 of record NC_056523.1, on the reverse strand, counting down.
TAAGCAGCAGCAGTGCCAGCCCATCCTGTGGCTTGACAGCTGTGGAGGAAAGTTCTGGGCAGTGCACAAAGAGCTAGGAAACTGCACCATGTGTTCCATCCAAAATCAGGATGGAACTGGCATTGCTGGTGCTTACGAGTGTGGAAGGGGAAAATGGGGAGGCAATTCAACTGGAATAGCTCAAAGGACGAGGGATATGAAGGTGCACCCTATCTGTGAGCGCACTTCCATTTTCTTTCTGCTTTGAGGCAAGAGAAGCCAGATCTTCAGTGTGAATTCTCTCTCTGCTCTCTCTCTCTCCCTTGCACACACACTGATAAGCAATAGTAGCATCTTTTAGGCTGTGGGAGTGGGGAAGATTTTGGATGGAGCATAAAGGGTATTTGTATCCTGTCCCCCAAATGAACATGGAACCGCATGGGTGAAGTGTTACTTGTCCCCATCTTGATGTAGCACTTTGGCCACTCTCTGCAATTAATTTATCAATAACCTCATTCGGTATACACTCGGAGACTGTCCTAGGAGAAAAATGAACTAATTCCTTGTATATCAGATGTCTACACTGCATAAAGGTATGTACCCTTAGGCATAGTACAGAACAGAAACAAATGAATAACAGTTTTATCAACAAGCCATTACTTTCTCTGAGATACAACTTGAGACTTTGAGATAATTTTCCAATTATGAAAGGAGGAGATTTATCTCAGGGCTTATTTTGCAAGACTGGGTGTGATATGGAGATACCTGAAGGAACCAAAGTACAGAAGCCCCCAGCATTATAGATTGCTTTAAATGTGCCTTGCTGTACATTATACTGCCTCACTCTGTCATTTTTATATGATTTAGTAGTGATCTGTAACTAAGGCTGAAATCCCTTGTACATTCAACATTTGAGGAATTCTTACTGAGTTTAATGGAATATGAATAGACATGTTCAGCACTGTGCCCAATTTGTATGGGATTGCCATGAGCTGGCAGTTATTTTTGTTCCCATAGTGTTATAGTATGTTTGCAATTTGGGGGTCTCATGGAATCATGTATGCACCCCCTTTCCCTTGAAGAGAGATGAACTGAGGCAGATGAGGAAAAACTGAAAAAAGAATCAGAGGTGAGAGGTGGGTTGATGCCAGGAGGCAATGAAGGGCAGTGGTTCAGGCCTATATGAATTGGGACTGACAAGTAGAAGCAAAGCTGTATACCTTCTAACATCTCACAGATAAAAACTGGGATACATGTGTCCAAGCAACTTTGGTTTCTTCAGGTGATCAAGATAGCAAAAGGTATTAATGAGGAAGAACACACAAGCTAGGAGAGGCAGCAGCTGTTTTGAGTTATGCTCAATAAATATGAATGGTAAGACTTTGATGTGTTGGGCAGGGGGCTGCCTCTTGCCAGAGTCTGCACACATTGTAAGAAGGCATACTGGAAGGGTAGGGCAAGAAAGCCTGGATCCCTGTCTGTATTGGAGAAGTCAAGCCTCATTTTAAAGTACAGACCTTCCTCCTGCTTAGAAGGTAGTGGTCAATAACCTCATTCGGTATACACTCGGAGACTGTCCTAGGAGACTGTCCCTGGTGGCGCAGTGGTTAAATGCCTGTACTGCAGCCATTCACTCGAAACCACAAGGTTGCGAGTTCAAGACCAGCAAAAGGGCCCAAGCTCGACTCAGGCTTGCATCCTTCCGAGGTCGCTAAACTGAGTACCCAGACTGTTGGGGGCAAATTAGCTTACTTGCTGTTCACCGCTATGATCTTTGGAATAGCGGTATATAAATAAAACAAATTATTATTATTATTATTATTATTATTATTATTATTATTATTATTATTGATGTATTCAGGAGAGCAATTGGTGCTCAAAGATCTTATTTACGTCTGATGAATAGAGACCCGCCAAACTAGCTCAGATTGATAATACCCCGCTTTGCAGTGTACTGTGCAGTTTCCAGGGATGTTGGGCAATCCTATGTGGATTTGAAAGAGGGTAAATGTCTTTATTGGCTTTGCCTCTTGTTATTGGACTCCAAGTAATTTCCAATTTACGGTGATACTAAGGCTAACTTTTAATGGGGTTTTCTTGGCAGATTTGTTCAGAGGATGTTTGCCCTTGACTTCCCCTTTGCCCAAGGTCACCCAGTGGGTTTCATGGCAGAGCTGGAAATTGAATCCTGGTCTCCAGAGGCATAGTCCAAAACTCAAACCACTACACCATGCTGACTCTTGTCTCATGTATGCAGCTCCATTGTTATCATCTCCCCAAAACATGTAAGAGTTATTAGCAGTGCCCAAAGGGCACATTCACATCTGCCTTTTGCATACTAGGCACAGGCTTTGCACTCATCCCTTCTCATCTTCTGATCTCCAGCCATCCAGCTTACCTAGACTCTTCTAGACATCAGAGGGTGAGAAAAATCTGTGTACGTTTTAGTCTGAAGTATCTTAATCTTATTGTAGTTACACCACTCCAGCTTCCTTGGTCAAGAGTAGATTTTTAGCATCTATGCCATTTTACTTTGAGAAACAGCATATATTGAGTATAGCCTGTTCTATTGATTTCTATTGCTATATGTTTTGTTGCAAAATCAGCTTGCCCTTGACCTGGTTTTTTCCCTTCTTCCTCATTCTCCCTTGGAGTCACTCTGGCTAATTGTCAGTTTTTAAAAACCTTTAGTCTGCAAGGTCCTGCAGAGAGTTATTGCCTATGGGAGCTTTCCCCCAAAACCATGCAACCAGGTGCACTGATCTTAACTGTTTTCTTTTGTCTTAGCCTATTGGGAAAGGCAAGATTCCATCCAATCCACCCCTCATGCTGAACTAATTGAATGAAAAGTACATTCACACTTTGAATACAGTTTGCAGCTGTTGAAGTAAGCTGAAGATAAAAAAAGGAAAGTAGTAGGAGGAGAAAAAACTGAGATATTTCAAAAGCAACTGAAAAAGTGGGACAACAGAGGATTAATCAGGATTGTTCCAGCCAAACTGGGACAGCTGGCAGGTATGAAGCTGAGAAAAGCCTTGAAAGTCGATATAGAAGAGGAAGAATGAGGGATAGGTAGGTTTATAGAATCACAGAGCTGGAAGGATTTTGTAGCTCATTAGTCCAAGAAAGTTAGATATTCTATGTATATATTGTCAAGGATCCATAGGAACACATCTGCTGCCAAAAGCAGCTATATCAATAGAATTAGGAGGAGAACATCTATTCTCCTTCTTCAGTCCTCCATGCACCCTTCAAACCTTCTTTGAAAGGTTGAGAAGTGCTCTGGAGCAGATTGTTCAGTTGCCCAGATTGATGCAGGGGAGTGGAGGAGGGAGAAAGAAAGTCCCACACTGGATTTAAGGGGGAGGGCTGCATACGTATAACTGTCAAACAAGTTTTTCCATAACAAGGAATTCAAAGGAAGGAGAAGGGGACACACAGGAAGGATGAACTGGAAACTAGGAGGAAACTAAACATTGCAGTTTGAATCATTTGAACCGAGTGGAAAAGCAATGGTTTCAGGAGGACTTAGTTCCAGTTTATTTCTGAAAAGGCGTACAATTTGAATCTGCCATGCTGTTTCTGAGAGTGACTCACACTGCAGTGCTAATGTATGAACTGGGTCTGCAACAGCTCAAGTGAAAGAACCTTTCCTTTGACTAAAGGGTCATTAGGTATATTCTTCATCTGATTTCCTGCTCCCTTAATAACCCTACAGCAGGGGAGAAACTCAGAAGATAACCCAATTAATTGTTTGGATTATTATCTTACTGTTTTATTTTCCACTTCGCTTGTACAGCAAATTTATCACACAGATGTCAGCCCAGCATTCTGTACCAGCTCATCAAGCAAGACAAATGTGGTAACTTTTATCTGAAAAAAGGAAATAGACCTGACTCTTATCTAGACTCTTATGCAGTTAACACTTTTTTGGAATATCACAAAACAATTCCATATGGAATGACTTATGGGTGAGAATCCTATTGGAGCATTTCCCATATTTTTGCATGCTTCAGTAAGGGGATCCAGTACTCCCTTATTCAAGCAGTTCCTCTTTACCCTCAGAACAACAAGCCAGCTGACATGTGGGGACCACTCCATACACTTAGGACCCACAACAGTAATGAGAATGCCCCCAAACAGCCTCCAGTTTTCATTGTTCTAGGTTGTTCATGTAGGTAAGCTAGAGTAGAACAAGTTATTGGCTGATGTTTCTAATTTGGGCTAAAATGTAGTTATGATGGCCCCAACAACACATTTGAAAAAAACAATACAGCCAGTGTCTTATGCGTACATCAGCGTCTTTGATAGCCAGTGTGGTGTAGTACTTTGAGTGCTGGAGTAGGACTCTGGAAGACCCATGTCTCTATGAAATTCATGGGGTTGCTTGCCTGTGTACCTTTAAAGGTGATTTGCAGGCACATAGACACACAAATCATCATCAACAACAAGCTCCTTTAGGAAAGCAGTTTGACATTTTTATCTGTCATATGATGCTCATACTCAATTTAAGCACTCAAAAGCAGAGCTGCACATGCAGTGCCATTGCACAGTCAGATGTATACATTCTTGGCTGATGCGTATTCATCTGCGCTTGCTGAAATTGATGGTAATACTGTTTCAGTTGTACAATATTGTCATTCATCTCAACAGCCACATAGCCAAATCAGTGGTCCAGTCTCTAGGTGAGGATGTATGAATCCAAGGCAGGATTTATCAAGTGTGTCACTTTCCTTCTTTTTAAAAAGTGTGTTCTGTTTTACTGATTCCAGTGTACTCTGTTGATAAAGTGGCCTTTCTCAAAAATAAGCTTTCCTCCCAGACTTTTTTGAGTTGATCTTCCTATATGACTGAGGCCTGGTCTAAACACCTGTGGTAGAATGATTGATCACACTTCATATGACAGGTGAGGTGTTATAAATTTGACTGCTCAGTTACCTTAACAAAAACAACAACAATCAAACAAACATATACACTTTCTTCTCACTGCAGATAGAAAACTTACACAGCAGGGAGTGGACTGGACAAAAATGTACCTTACTGAATAGGACAGCCTTCTAAATAGCACCTCTCCATTTGGCATCTGAATTGCAACAGTCCACACTATGGATTCTTCCATTTTATTCAACTCTATCTAGATGAGGGGAAAATGTTTTGCATTTATTAATAAATTTACCTTGCTGATTCTTAATGTACATTGTAGTATGAATGCCACTTGTCCTTCTTCTCAGTATAGAATCCCCTCTTGTGAAGAAACTAGAGTGATTGGATGTGTGTAATTTATGGCCTGAACTCTTTTATAATCAAGAGAGAAAGCATATTTCTGCACAAGTTTAGTTCAATGTATTTAATATGTTTAAAAAGGTCTATGTGGTGGCCTCTCATTCATCCCTGTATACATTACTTGAGACAACTCTTTCATGATCTGATATTCAGATGTGTGCCTTTTGGCATGAAAGATTCAGTTGGAAGACTTAAACTTATATATATAAAACTTTTATTTATAAAAGTTTGGGCTAGGCTTTACCAGAGTGGCCCTATGGAGGATCACTGCACACAAAAGGATCAAGGTAACACTTCATCTGGATATGAAAGCAAAACTACAGTTGTAGTTTCAGTGTTATCCCAAATTCTTTTCTTTTTTCTTTTCTCCCCCCCCCCCCCTTTCTTTCTTTCTTTCTTTCGTTCTTTCTTTCAGTGGCGTCAGTAAGGTTGATGTCACCCAGTGTGGTAACTCATGGTGTCATTCCCCCATTGACCTTCTCCCATACCATACTAATCCTTAGTAGTGCTTTTTGTACTAATTGTACTCATTCATTGCAATTCCTGTATATCATTGAAAGTAATGGTAACAGTTGTGACTTAAAACAACTAGCAAAATTATTCTTATACCTTTAAGTTACTATTTCATGCACACGGCCTAAATGTGTTTACATATACATAGTTTCATGTGGTTAAAGTGAAAATTTGGTAAAAGATGATGGTTATAAAGAAAGTTTAGAAAGAATAAAAAATTAATTTTGTTTTTATTTTTTTTTAAAAAAATGTACACAATTTAAATTTAATTTAAAAAACCTGAGGCCTCCCCTTTATCCTCCAATGAGCCTCACCTCACTCACCCCACTCTTCAGCATTTTAAAGGGACACTGGAAAATGCCACCATCTATTTCTGCCCAAAGGCAGAAGTTTGGGGAGCAGTGGTGTCACCCCCTCCCCCCTTTGGAGAGTCACCTGGTGCGGTCTGCACCTCCTGCATGTCCTAGTGACTCCACTGTTTGCTTTCTTTCTTTCTTCTGACTCTTTCTCAAGGAATACTAACAATTTAAATATCTCCGGCACTTTCAAAAGGCTGCTCAAGACTGCTTTTCCTCCTTTTCACTCAAGGAGAATGACTAAATAAGCAGAACGGGAGGTCTGAGTGGTCTTTTCAAGGTGCTGGGGATATTTACATTTTTTCATGATTATCCCTTGACAAAAGGTCTTTGCTTCAACATCCCTTGGAGGATCCCTTCATATAAATTCCTAACTACAGCTCTAAGACCATCATACAGATGTTAAGACATATTACAGTGCTCCTGTGCCATATGTGGGCGTACTTTACATGGCTTTCAGCATAAACTGAAAGCCGTAGGGGGAGAAGGGGCTGCACATTCCATAGGGATGAATGGGGCATATGCCCATGGCACGCGCATGCTGCTGCACCACCGCATGCACAAGCCCCATTAATTTAAATGGGGTTCAAACATAGGTGGTATTTGCTTTACACGGGGGAGTCTGGAACGGATCCCCAGCGTAAAGTAAGGGTGCACTGTATTTTAAATCCAGAATGTTTTGACAAAACATCATTCTGGACAGCTGACAGACCCAGCACACAGGTATTGGGGCTGAAGAGTCCTGGTGAGTATCAGATGCTGTTGCCGGGCTAGAAAGAGACAACAAAAGAAAGTCATGCTAAATCAGACCAAAGGTCCAATTCATCCTGCCTTTAATTTCCATTAGAGGGTGCCTAGATGACTTTGATGAGTTCTCATGCCTCGTATGAATGTGTTAAGTTTCTTCCTTGTTCTTTGTCTCCAGTATATAGAATTCAGGGTGACTGCAGGAATATAGGAATGTCATTGAGCTATTCTGATTAATAGTCATTGATTGACATATCCCCATGAATTTGTATAACACCATTTTGAAAGCCATCTAAGGCAGCTATAAATATTTTAGAAGTGGAATTAAAATAATCAGGGCAATAGAAATAATTTTATGAAAAGCCGCTTAAGAATCTGGAGCTATTTAGTTTAGAAAAAAAATACATTGGAGGTTTATAATATTGTGAATGGTAAAAATGCTAGAACTCTTATGTCATTTGTCAAAATTGATTTATGGTAGGTTCTATACAAGCAAAAATTAGTACTCCTTCATATCATTCTTAGTCAACCTACATCATCTCTTAAAACTGATTCATGGTAGGTTTTACACAAACAAAAATTAGTACTCTTCCATATAATCCTTAATCAACTTACAAAATTCATTGGCACGTAATTGTGATGCTATGAAATAGACATAGACAATCATATTAACACATTCCACCATACATTTTACCACACATCTGCATCTGATGTTGTTTAAAAGAAATCTTTATGATCTGGTAGTAGGAGACAGATGACTACTCTTATCTGTAGTGAAAAAGTTCCATTTAGGATACTTTGGCTTTGGCCACCTGTATCAGTTTGTTTTAATAAAAGAAGGATTCAAATCATTCTTTGTTGTATGTCTTCAAGCTATTTCTCACATATGACACCCTATATTTTTGTCCCAGGCTGTGTAAAATGTCTTAGGTGCATGCAATGGGTTAAGGAAGAAATGCTGACTCAGAGGAAGCTGATGCAACATGAGCGTGGAGATGAGTCATAGCAGTTCCAAACTGCACTGCCACTGTGGCTACATGACAGGAAGCTGATGAAACACTAGCAGGGGGCTGGATCAGAATCCTAGCTGTGTTTAGGTATATAAGGATAAATGCTCCAGTACACAGTGCAGTGGTGTGGATGTCGGTTGATGTCAGAGCATTATGCTGTTTTGTCTAAATATTGCTGTATCGTTGTGTAAATATTTGTTGCAACTAAGAAAAGCTCAATACAATTTAAAAACTCTTATTACAAAAGTTAAAAAACAATTAAACTAAATATTCTATTAGAAAACACATTAAAAACCAAGTTAAAAACAGCACAAAACACTTAAAATATAATAAAATAAAAGCATTACACCCCCTTTTTAAAAGCTTTATCTGTCACAACACACTAAAACCCCAAATCTTCCTTAAATAAAGAGAACTTTACCTGCTGGTAGAAAGACAGCAAGGAGGGGACCAACCAGACTACTTTAGGAAGGGAGTTCAATAATTTGGGAACAGCTACCAAGAAGGCCTCTTTCTCACATCCTCATTAGATATATCTGGGATGATGATGGAGAAAAATCTTCCTTTGTAGTTTTTAGAGCACAGGTAAACTCGTATAGTGAAAAAACATTTTTCAAATAGTCTGGACCTAAACTATGTAGGGCTTTAAAGGTCATAGACAGAACTTTGAATTCTGCTCTGAGATGGATTGGTGGCCAGTAGAAATGTTTCAGCAAGGGAGTTAAATGATCCCTATAACCTTCTCCAGTCAATAACCTGACCATTGCACTTTGGATCAGCTGAAATTTCTGAACAGTTTCCAAAGCAGTTCCATGTAGAGTGTGCTACAGTAATTCAAAGGAGACACGTGTCACCATAGCCAGATCTGATGTCCCAAGGAACATCATGTTGCTTGTTCTCTACAACATTCTTAGAGACAGTATTATCAATGGCAAGGAGATCTAATAGTTAAGAATGGCATTCCTTGCCTATGTGGCATACCTCAGATTAACAGAAGCCATGAGCAGACAAGAGGGGCTGGCTATAGCCATTATGTCCACCTTGAGAGCTTCTATGAATATCTGGCTGCTTGTTTTTAGTGACAGACACAATGGACTTTGGGTAGATTTTTTAAAAGGCAATTATAGCTTACTAATGTGTATAATTCCTTTTTTTTTTAAAAAAAAGTTTCACTGAAAAAGCGATTAAAGCCAAGTGTGAGGAGCTATAATTGAGTCTATTGTTTAACCATCTGTTCTAGTCTAGTTGTAACAGAATTAATCGTGTGCTAATTTCCTTGATCATGTGTGAAGTTGAAAATGAATCACATTCCAAGGACTGCAAACTTGGTTTGGCTGATCTGGGGACTGATGTCATCTCAAGTACACAGATTTTTTCAGATACATAGAAGGTAAATGAAAAAGTTTTTGCACCAAAGTACAAGAATGATGGAGCTACATGGATAACCTTGAATGCTGACATCTTAATGACAAAAATCTGTGAAGATAAATGACTTTTTCTGTTAACAGCATAAGCCATATAATGAGCTACCCGATGATTTTGTGGAAGCTCAGAACACAAATGAATACAAAATTCATGCTGAATCTTCTAATTTTTCCTTCTTTTTCTTCTATCACATAGTTTTCCTCTTTTCTTTTTCTTCACAGATTAGCAATGAATGCTTTGTATTTTTTTAAACATACACATATGTTTATGAAAGGAAACTATAGTGAGAATCCTGTTGGCACACTATGCTAACAATGACACTTTCCCCCAGGGTTGTGCCACAGTGGCAAGGAAAGGCAGGCAAAATCTTCTGTCTCTGAGTTGCCTATTGCTCCCATGTCTTACTTCCTTTATGGCTACTGCACTCAAGACCATTTTTCTTGCTGCCACCACCTATGCTAGCATAGTTATGCCAGCATAGTACAATGACCTATATTTTACAGTCTCTGTAGTGTATAGTCTAAAAACATAAATGTTTGCCAGAGTGAAAACTTGAGACACACCTGTACTTTTAATGGTTTTGTTGAAGAGGTAATTTCAACATATATTGCTTGTTACTTGTTGCATGACAAGTAATGCTTCTTGAAATTTCCTGTTTTGCATAAACATAGATGACATAGGAGCCCTCTCTAGTTTTCAGTACAATGTACAAAGCTGCCATATTCTCCAGCTGTCCTGATTTGTCAGGAACAGTTCTGATTAATGTTCTGACATCTCTCTTTTTCAACTGCATTCTCTTTCCTCCTCTTACTTCCCCACTTTGTTTTTGGCTTATTTCTGAGTTTAAAGTGCAAAAATAATTATATTCAGTTAATGGAATGTGGGGAGAGGAAAGGCCAGAATCTTGTCCTCTTCCCAGTAGGCTCAGGCAGATGTAAGCTATTGCAGCAGCTCCTAGTTTGTGTTCTTCTTCATTAATAACCTTTGCCATCTTGGCCACATTCCCTCTGCAAAATTTTGGAAGATAGGAGCTACTGCTAGAAATGGTGGCTCTTTGTCGCCATCTCAGGAAGCCTACAGTGCATTTCTTCCATAATGCCATCAGCAGCTAATGACACAGAATGGCACTGGGAAAATGCCTGATGTGTGGATGACATCTGTTTTGCAGCACATTACCAAGGAGGAGGGGAGATACTGATAAGGGGGTGCCATTTTTGAAGAGATGGTTGTGGTTTTCAAAATATATTTATCCCTCCCCCCCCAATTTGAGGACCAGGAAGTCCTTGCTTTCTAGTCTCACCTTGGTACAGATCTCAGTAGAAAGTCATTACTATTTAACCCTCAGTTACCTATCTTGAATATGAGATGAAGATATTGATCTAATATATAGGACTGTTGTAAGGACCAGTAAGAGAATATTATGGGAAAGTAGGATAGTAGTCCACTTTTTGTTCAGTACCTCCGAAAAATATCTAATGGGTTAAGTTCTTGTATTGCATGTGTTGCTTCATCTAAGATGCTCTTTCTGGTGCTTGTTAGTGTGTGTCAAACAATAAAACAAGCTTATATGTTCCTATATTGGAGTGTTGTTACTTTGTGAGTCTGTGTTACAGAACCCATGAGTGTAAAACATTACTGCCTTGTATGAAAAGTTCCACACTGAACAGTGCTAGGAATAGCTAAGGCTTCAATCTTATACACATGTATCTGGAGATGGGTCCCATTGAAATGAGACAGATTTGGACATGTGTAAGATGTCTAACAATCACAAAGTGAGCATGGCTGACACCATAACATTTTCTCAGCCTAGACATTAGGCAACAGCAAAAGGGGAAGAGAAACAGATTGCAGGACAATCCCAGCTCTGAAGTTTATAATAATTTTTGGAGTGGAGGAAGAATTACTAATACAATACAAAAAAAATTCAGATTGTACCAAAGCCTTCAGGAACACAGGTGCAATGCTGTTCTTTGTGTGAAAGTGTTAAAGTGAGGAGTTATTTGGAACTGCCTCTTTGGCATTAAATATACATGAGTAAATGCATGAAAGGAATAGAACAATAAGGTGTGAAAACAGTTAATTCAGTAGAATAATTTTAAATGTGAGAGAATCATGAACTGAAAAATGAAATATAGAATGCATTCAGATTTACCACAAGTCACATATTTTTCATATACTGTGTTGTTACGTGTTTTAAAGTCATTTTCAATTTAAGGTGACGCTAAGGTGAACCTATCATGTTTTTTTTTCCGGGGGGGGGGGGCAATATTTATTCAGAGGGGGCTTGCCTTTATCTTCCTCAGGGGCTGAGAGTTTGTGACTCATCCAAGATTACCCAGTGAGTTTTCATGGCCGAGCAGGAATTTGAACCCTGGTCTCCAGAGTTGTAGTCTGAGGCCCGATCCACGCCAGCCTGGTCATGTACTAGGGTTGCCTGTGGGTGGAGCATCCACACACCCCACAATCCTAGTATGTGGCGTCATTGTCATCATGGCGGCCTCCCATCTACACTGGGCCACCATGATTATGTCACACATGTGCCACATCCAAACAGCGCAGGACACACGGGACATCTCCACGCAGCGCAGGAAGGAGCTCCGAAATGGCATTTTGCCAGTTCTCCATGGTCCGGAAAAACTCTGGATTGGGCCTGCAGGGCTGCCGGTGAGGCTGCCCTGCCCCTAACCCGGAAATAAAAGGGGCTGTTGCAGACCGCCCCAAAGGGGCAGTCTGTACCACGCCTAATGCTCAAACCACAACACTATGCTGGCTGTTTTTCACATGTTGCATTTTGTTACATCTTTAAATTTCATGTGATGTCTTGTCATTTCCTTTAACAAGTCACAATACTAATTTCTGTATAGTGTCTCATCACAGTGGCGAGAGTAGTGCCTGAAGAAGCCCTTTTATTCCTTTCACTTAAGTATATTCAGGGATGAGAGATACAGAGGATTCTTTATGGTATTTCAGAAATAACAACTTCCCCCTTGCTCGCTCTGTTTTTCCATTAAAATGGACAAATGTTTCAAAATCCTCTGTACGTGCATCACGACCCTGCTATTTCTAGCATCTTCTTCTCAGTAGCTCCTACCAGAAGCAGTCAATATGGAAAGACTTTCAGTTGTGCCAACACATCCTATGAATAATTTTACAGAGAATTAAATGTACAGTTAGCCTTTGCTGACTTTGCCATCTAAAAATGTCCTTCCTGTTTTCTGCAGCCACCATTTGTTCTTGTTTTTAAATTGTGTTTGGTTTCATATTTTTGGCCATGACAACAATGGAGATAAATATTCTTAAGATGTTTGTGATGAGCTTTTTAAAAAACTGTATGACTAATTTTTAGGGTCCCCCCAGAGTTCTATAAATAAATGTGATTCCGCTGCTACACCAAAATAAATGGAACCAGTTAATTACAGATTCACAGCCAACAGGTTTAAATGGGAAAAGTTAAAAAGAACTTTTCTGGATTGGGTTCCTACATCTGCAATATTGGCCCCATACAGACAGGCCAAAATAAAGCTGCTTTGGGTCACTTTGGAGGTATGCTGTTTAGATGATGCATGTGTACTAAGAGTCCAGAATCTGCGCCAAAGCCACGATCCAGTCCTAAGGACTGGAGCGCAGCTTTGGTGCAACTTCTGGACTCTTAGTATGCATGCATCATTTAAACAGCATACCTCCAAACTGACCTGAAGCAGCTTTATTTTGGCCTGTCTGTATGGGGCCATAGATTCTACACATGCTTTGCACGCAAAAGGTTCCAGGTCTACTTCTTAGCATCTCTGTCTAACTACCTTTAGGAAAGTTCCCTCTCTGAAACATGGGATAGCTTCCCCCAGTCATTGGCAAGTAGAGTATTCTAAACTAGATGGAGAAATAGTGTGGCAAAAATGAGGCAGCTTCCTATGTTTCTATCACAACTTGCAAACATTACTTGTTTGATTGGCACCCCCAGAATGCTCCCAGCATGGTAAAAAAGTCATAATGGGTGGAGATTCTGGATGTGTAGTCCAAGGTATATTCCAATCCTGTTATGAGCTCCAACTACAGTAGACCCATTGAATCAATAGGATAGACGTATATATTGGTTCACCATTCAGCAATTAATTCAGTAGCATTGCTCTAGTAGGGATCAACCTACGGTATGAGAATTCTCCACCTCTCTCCTGCCTTTATAGAAGCAGCAATTCCACACTTCACAGACCAAATGTCTGACTTTGGATCTATCCACAGTACACAATTAGAGCATTTAGATACCACTTTTAATTGCTTTCATACTGTGAAATCCTGTGATGTATAGTTTGGTAAGATAGTAGAATTTTATCAGATGGTTCTATGCTGTGGTTCAAGGGAGTGGACTAGTAGAGAATTCTGAATACTTTACTAAACTACAAACCATTGGCTTCTATAGGATACAGCCATAGTAGTTAAAGTGATATCAAACTGCTATGATAATGTAATACAATAATATATTTTTGGTACACAGCAGCTCCCTATAAGACTAATGTTTTCCCTCTTGTTCATAAATTATTTGGAGTTAGGAGTGAGCAATGATGTAGCTGAGTTTACAGATAACACCAAGGTAATAAATATAATAATAATAATAATAATAATAATAATAATAATAATAAATGTTTATTTATTAACCACTTTTCCAACGATCAAAGCGATGTACATGTCGTTAGCCGAGCGATAAAAAAGATTGAAAATCTACATCATAAGATACATATTAAAATAGAATTAAATTCCAACGACATTAAAAACATACGATAAAAACTGTTAAAAGCATAACAATCCATAAAAACAGAGCTACAAAGACAATAGGGGAGGTAAAATCTTAGATGGAATTAGGAGGGTGGAAGAGGTGAGTCTTTAAAGCCTTCTTAAAGGCTTCCACCGTTCTAATGTGGCGGATTTCTGCAGGAAGGGCATTCCATAGAGAAGGCGCCACAGCAGAAAATGCCCATTGTTGTGTTGTCACCAATCTCACCTTAGGGTGGTCAAGTAAAAATTTTCCTGTGGATCTGAGCGTGCGGGGAGGATTATGCAGGGAGAGGCATTCCTTCAAGTAACCCGGGCCCAAGCCATTTAGGGCTTTAACGGTGATAACCAACACTTTGTACTGGGACTGGAAACGTATTGGCAGCCAGTGTAAAGATTTTAGGATAGGTGTTATATGATCGGACCTAGGTGTCCCCGTAATTAACCTGGCTGCAGCATTTTGAATCAATTGCAGTTTCCGAACCTGATACAAAGGTAGCCCCATGTAGAGCGCATTGCAGAAATCCAGACGAGAGGTTACCAGCGCGTGTACTACCTTTTCTAGGTCCCCCTGGTCCAGACAGGGACGTAGCTGGCGAATCAGCCGAAGCTGATACCAAGCACTCCTGGCTATCGCATCTACTTGAGATGATAAAAACCAAGCAGGCTGTGAAGAGTCCCAAAAAGGTATCTGAATTGTGATGACTAACCAGGAAAGGTTCCTGAAGTTATGATGGATAGGTCAATGTAGATGTTGAACCACTATGCAGCAGCTAGAGAAAAAGTGTATGTAAAGATAATCAGGAGGGGGATTGAAAATAAAATTGTCAATATTGTGCTCCTATATAAATTGGTAGTATGTGCTATCATACAAGGAATGCAGATCTAAATCAAACTGCTAATCCCAACAAGAACAGATCCATTTAATAAATGGGATTTAGATAAGAGTTGACTTACTATCCAGCAGTTTATTCAGTGGGTCTACTCTAGTTGGGATGAAAAACTGGATTTAGCTAGTGTAGAGTTCTGGTGTTCTCATTTGAAAAAGGATATTGCAGAAATGGTAAAAGCAGAAAAGGGCAATCAAATGACTCGTGGATCTTGAACATCCTCTCTATGAGGAAAGCTGCAAAAATTGGAGGAAAGGGTTCGGTTTAGAAAAATGGTGGTGGGATATGACAGAGATTCAGAAAATGATATAAATGTGGAAGGAGCAACCTGAGTCCCCCCCTCCATTTGAATAATGCTGGAATTTGATGAAGCAGATTGACACAGCCTGGTGATTCAAGATGGATAAAAGGATTAAATCTGATAGCGATTGCCACCTGCCTAGTCAGCTGTAAAGAGACTCAGGCTGAATCTACAGTGAAAAATTAATGCAGTTTGACATCATTTAACTGCCATGTTTCAATGTTATTGAATTATGAGATTCATAGTTTTGTGAGATATTTACTCTTCTGTCAGAGAGCTCTTGTGCCACAAGAAACCACAAATCCCAGGATTCCATAGGATGGAATTGTGACAATTAAAATGGTATCGAACTGCATTAATTCTGCAATGTGGCAGCAGTCTCAGACAAATTAGCTTGTTGGGTGGGTACTCATAATGATGCCTATCTGCTGCCTCCAGGTCCTTGACAGGATTCTTCTGAGTATCAATTTTCAGTCAGCAGTAAGGGAGAGAGGAGGCTTTTACCTGCTTGTGAGCTTCCCAGAGGAATCTCTTTAGCTGGCAAAGGAACTAGGATATGTGACTCCATTGACCTTTGGCCAGATTCAGCAGAGTTCTTGTGTTCTTAAGCTCTTTAGGGTATTAAAATAGCAGGGGAACATCCTGTTTTCTCTCTGGACTGTGTCTCGAGAGGGAAAAAAAAAGATGAGTCCATTTAAAAACACAATAAAAAGTAAGAAGTTATTAAAAGCCTTTTTTCTCAGTAGTCTGTAGCCAAATGTCTGCTAGAATAAAAACATTTTTCTTGCTAGCAGAAGGACAAGAAAAGGGTCAGTCTGACCTCTGCTGGAAAGGAGTACCACAACTTGGGAGCAGCCATCAAGAAATTCATCTCATATAACCCCAGCAAGAATACCTCTGAGGGTGATGTGACTGACAGAAGGCCCTCCTTTGAAGATCCTAGATCTCAGGGAAGGACACATCAGAGAATACGATTCTCTCACAAACTAGTGAATTTAGGATGGACAGCAGACAGGGACAACATGGCATGAACCAATAGCACATTGAAAATGAAGTAGGTCAACCTGCTCTGGTGTGGCTGCATGAAGTCTATTGAAGTCCAACAAGATCCTGACATTAATGAAACAAAAAGAACAACAACAAAGTAATGCAAGTTCTTTAAAAATCAATTTTAGGATTCAGAGGGGAAACAGCTTCAGAATAAAGTGCCCAGTTGTTAATGGTTAGACATAGTTCCTTGAAGCCCTGCAGCCATGAATGCACGGTACTGTGTATGCATCCTATTAAGATTTATTCAATATGGTTGCACACTGGTAGTTAGGGTGCTTTGCAAATTAATAAGGATGTTACACATTTGTAATAACTACATTTATAAGAGTGCTGATGTATTTCTGCATCAGTATCATACAGAAGTGACCTTGGCTGCAATGAAACACCAAAACCCCATAATAAATAAATGCATGTTGTTCTACTGATTGTCCATAGCATTTTAGATTAATTACAAAATCCACTTGACAGAACAATGATTGGCCTAACCTTTCTTACTATCTGAATGTAGTTGTTTGGTTTCAATGGGGGGAGATAAGTGTGTGATTTGAACATGCAACAGTTGAATCAGTAATGATGTCTGTCCTTGAGATTCACCACCATAGTAGTGTTTAGTCTTTGGACGTCACAGTTACACATGCCAAATAAAAAAGCCCCCAAGTCTTGCTTGTGCTGTTTGTGTGTACATGTGAATGTTGTTAAAAGAGAATATGAGGCAAATAATTTTTAAATAAAAGTTCATCATCACTGATGTACAGTTTCCATTTGGGGTACGGATGAGGGAGACACAAAAAGGCACTTTATGGATAAAATTTTAGGATCTAAATGCTTTCATCTATAAAATGTCTAGATTGCCATTTAACAAGGCAGTTTATGAATTTAAAAAATGTCTCTCATCTCACTTAAGGTTTGTAATGTCCTTATCATTTTTCTTGAACTATAGTTCCCATCATTCCCAGCTAGCTTGATCAATTATTGGGAACAATGGGAATTACAGTCTAACTTTGTTTAGGAAATTGAATGTAGGAAACTTGATTTTAAGATATCAAAAAAGCTATACTGTATATGGCACAGCCAACAGTCAACTCCTCATTGGTGGTAATCTTTTGAGAAAGACATATTAACTGCCCCTTTGACTTTTCCATATTTTGTTGTGATGCAATCTGGAACGAAATTGAATTGCATTCTTTCCACTTGATGCACACAAGACACACAAGATTGTGAAGATGCCAAGAATTTTTTATTGTGGGATGAAAGTAAATGAAAATTATAAGGCACTTGTTGGTTGCAGAAATATTCACCCTCTTTGTGATGATATACCTAAATAAGCTCTGGAGGATACACTTCCCCTGTCACAAAAGCAGCTGAAAGGAGTCCACCTGGGTGCAATTCCAATACATGATCTCAGATAATATACAATTGTTTCTGGAAAGTCACACATTTTGTTGGAGAGCCTATCTAAATAGGCTTCATGGAGACCAAAGGGCTATCAAAACAATTCAGAGATAAAGTTGTGAGAAAGCAGGGTCCAGTTATAAAATAATATCTCAAATTATTAACAATCCTCCAGAACATTGTTAAATCCATTCTTACAGAGTTGAAAGACCATGGTTTAACTGCAGCTTTGACTAGAGAAGACCATCTGCCAAACTCCAGTAACTGGGTAAGGAGGGCATTAGTCAGAGAAACAACAAGAGACCAATGCAACTTTGAAGGAGCTAAAGGGATCTGCAACTGAGATGGGAGAAACTGCCCATGGGACAACTATACCCAGATGTTCCACAGGCAGAAGAATTGTGAGAAGAAAGGCATTGCTGAAATATACACATATCAAAGGCATTTGGAGTCTGCAAAAAAAGGCATGTGAGAGACATAGCACACAGGTGGAGAAAGGTTGTTTTGTCAAATGAAATCTAATGCTATGTGTATGGTGCAAAGTCACCAATCTCACCCTAAGAACATTCCTTCAGAATCCTATATAACCTTTTATTTACTGTAACTTTGCATATACTTAGCTAAACTATACAACAGTACAATTTTCATTCTCATAGTGTAAGTCCACTTACAAAGATACAGTGTCCCAAGAATATTCCAGTCATCATTCCCTCACTGACCCTTAGGTCATTGCCCTAATAACATCACCACAACAATAAAGCATAATGGTGACAGCATCATGTTGTTCCTCAGCAGGTACTAGGATCCAGATTAGGTGTGACGTCAAGATGGAGGAAGCTAAATACAGTGGGCTCACTGCATTGTCAGGCTAGCAATCCTCAAATTGGAGCTCTGTACCATATTAGTCAATTATATCACCACCCATTTACTAATATGGGCATGAGCTCCTATGCTTTTTCCCATGGTGGGTGGGGCTGGAACCAAACCCCTGTGGATGAGATGGGCACATTGTACAGGGCAGTTGTAGAGGAAAATCTGCTTAATCTGCAAGAGACCTGGAGGTACATCTTCCAACAGGATGACCCTAAACACACAGCTGATATGACACTGGAGTGGCTTAAAAGCAAGAAACTTTGTCTTGCTAAATTCTAAATTCTAAATGTCTTAGAATGTCCCAGTCAAAGGTCAGACCTCAATCTGATTGAGAATTTGTGACAAGAGTTGAAAATAGTTGTTTACCTATGGTCCCCATCCAACCTAACAAAGTTGGAACAATATTGTCAAAGAAGTGGCCAAAAATTCAGGATCTAGATAATGCTAACTCAGACTTATTCAAGAAGAATCATGGCAGTGTAAGAGGAATTCTATCAACAATGCTGCCTTGTGCTCTGCATATTGTAATCAAGTTAGTTGTATTGGAAATCAAGATTTCAAAAGCTAAATATGTTGGAGCAAAATATTACATAGAATCATAGAATTGAAAGAGACCACAAGGGCCATCCAGTCCACCCCCCTGCTATGCAAGAATACACAATCAAAGTAGATGGCCATCCAGTCTCTGTTTAAAAATTCCTGAAGAAGGATGCTCCACCATACTCTGAGGTATTGTATTCCATTGTCAAACAGCATTTACCATCAGGACGTTCTTCTTAATATCTAGGTGGAATCTCTTTTCCTGTAGTTTGAATCAGTTGTTCTGCATGTTAGTCACGTACAGACTTGAAATCTGTCTCTGAGATGCATGCCAGCTAAAGTGAAAACACAAGATAAGGAAGAAGAATGGCTGAGAACTATAGTAAACAGCTAAATCACAATAATTGATGATAATGTCAGGGATGATGGGAGTTGTAGCTCTTCACCTCTGGCTTGAACTCACCACCTGGTTGTGCACCGCGCTGACCAGTTTTGGCCAGTGGTTATAGCTTAGCAGAGTTACAGAGAACAGGCTGAAGACCCTGACAAACTCTCCAAGCCTTCTCACTCTTGCTTCCACAGAAGTCTTCACCCTTCTTCAGGATCCAGCTGGTTCTTGTAGCTTCACCCAAGACACCAGACAACTCAGTAGTCTTAAATAAAAGATCTACTTTATTCTACAATATACAGCTCCAAAACTATCCAACACAACAATACTCAACTCCTCACTCTACTACAACCCACAAAATACATTGGGATGCATAGTCATTATTATAGTCAATGCATGGTACCACCCACTGTTGTCTGTTTCCACCCAGTAGGCGTGTACATCATTCTCATTGGTTCTCTTGGTTCATCCTACAATTAATGATTTCATCATCTCAGCCTTGACCACTTAACAATTGTCAGGTGTGTCCAATTATCCACTTTGCATCTCTTGTCCTTGGCATTCAGGACTTGTTAATTCTATTACCATTTACACCTGTGTGGTTCCCAATTGGCTTCTGCTGAGTCACCCTGACTCTCACATACATGTTTTATTTCATTTACTGTATATCCCATGTTGCTTTTTCCTTAACAGATAAAGGATGCAGCAGCATCACATCTGAGCATGTACAGTAAAACCCAGCACATACCTAATACAGGCAACAAGCACTATGATATAAGGGACATGAAACCCTTGGCAAAAAACAGCCAAATTTGTTTGGGCTCCTTAAACTGAGTTGCAATGAGGTACAGCAACCTCATTGCTTGAAATACAACAAAAGACAAAATCCACAAAAGAGTGATACCTTTATTAACCAACTAAAATGCAGAAAATACATTACTTAAACTTTTGAAGCTTCACTGGCTTCTTTTATCAGGCAAAGTTGTTAAAGGCACACAGGAGAAGAAAGTGATCCCATTAAAGTCATAGGCCTACATTTTCCAAAATGCACAAGCAGTGATACCATTATTGGGCCAACTCCAATCATACATATTTTAACGCTTTTAATTGTTTCAAACCACTTTTTATTTTAAAAACATTTTTTTAAAACTGTTAATGGATAAGATGGTCTAGAGGAATATCAGTGCAGACAGTGGCCACTCCCTTTTTGGCAATGTGGGGACCAAGGACAAAGGGAAATAAAGGAAGGAAATAAAATTTTAACATTAGCAACAGAAAAGCAATTTCCCTTGAGATCCAGGCTGCCCCTGTCCTGTGCAAAGACAACTTTCTTAGGCAGAGGACATTGAATTTCTCAAGTCCCTATACTGCTGCACCTTTAGATTCTGTACAGGGAAAACGTGCCAATTGTTGTCCAAATTAAACAGTTTTACCTTTGTTGGTGGTAAAAACTTCAAGAATTAAGTCCTAGTCCATAACTCCCTCTTCTTAAAATTTCCCCTGGTGCAGCAATATTGGAATTTTCAAATTTAGGAAATATATTCATGGGTAGGCCTCTTGTCCATGCAGCAAAAAATAAAAAATAAAACAGATCCCAAATCCTCAAAAACTGATATCTTCATTGGCCAACCAAAATGCAGAGGACAAAACACACAGGACAGGGAAGCTACGGTTGCTAATGGAGTTGAAATTGTATTATCTGTGTTTAGTGGTGTCACTAGGGTTGGTGTCATCTGGTGTGGTAACTCATGGTAACTTACGGTAACTCATGGTGTCTTCCACTGACACCATACAGAAATTTTAATAATGTTTTTGTACTAATCTTACTCAGAAATTATAATTCTTATATATCACTGAACGTGATGGCAATAGTTGTGACATAAATAACTAGCAAAATTATTGTTTACCTTTAAATTATAATAGCATATGCACAGCCTAAATGTATTTATACGTACATAGTTCCAAGTGATTAAAATGAAATTGTGGTAAGATGTGAAGTTTTAAAGAAAATTTGAAAAGTATTATTTCTGAGGCCTCTCCTTTTTCCACCCACTGAGCCACATTGCATCCATGGCTTCACTTTTGCTGAGCTTCAGAGTTTTAAAGAGATGCGGGTGAACATCACAGCCCATTTCTGTCAAAAGGCAGACATTTGGGGAGCAGTAGTCTGACCCTACCTTAGGATATCACCCAATGCACCCTGCATCCCCCACAATGACACCTCTGCCTGTGTTTTATTGCCCTTTGTTCTCACGGGGCCAAGAAGCAAGAGTGGTCTCTGCCTGAACTGAGATCCCTCTAGACTAGGGGTTCCCAATCTTTTTGACTCACAGAGTCCGAAGGACTCCATGGAGCACAGACTGAGAACTGCTGCTCTAGACCATTTTAACTGACAACAGAAGTAACAACAGAGGCAAAATGTAGGCCTGTGACTCTAACATTATCACTTTTCTTCAGTTGTAACTGATGGTTAACATTTTTCCCTTATGAGGAAGCCACGGAAGCTTCAAAAGCAGCCCTGGTGGCACAATGGTTAAATGCCTGTACTGCAGCCATTCACTCACAAACCACAAGATTGTGAGTTCAACCCCAGCCAGGAACTCCAGGGGCGTCTCAGCCTGGCATCCTTCTGAGGTCAGTAAAATGAGTACCCAGATTGTTGGGGGCAATTGGCTTGCACATTGTAAACTGCTTAGGGAGTGCTTAAGTGCACTGATAAGCAGTATAGAAATGTACTTGCTATTTGCTAAAAGCTTGCATGATATATTTTCTGCATTTTGGTTGGTCAATAAAGGTATTGCTCTTCCGTGGATTTGGATTTTGTTGTATTTTTCTGCATGACTAATATGGCTACCTCAAATATGTTCCCTCATTATTTGATTCACTGATAGAGCAAATAAACAACTGCTGTGAAAAGCCATATAAACAGATTGATTGTAGCTGTTTGAGGCCAATATGCCTACTCAGACAACTGAACCAGAAGAAGCTGCCTGCTACTAGCTGATAAATCCCTCAATGGGTAGAAAATTCTGTATTTACCATACCATTACCTTCTGATATAACAGAGTTATCAATATTCTCTAATAGACAGAGTTTATTCTTTATAACAACAGCTATGCTGAAGAAATGCAATATATCTGAATGTGCTACAATGGTGATGTACCACAATGTACTGGAAATACTACAAATGAATCCTAGAATCATTGAGTTGGGAAGAAACCACAAGGGCCATCCAGTCCAACCCCTTGCCATGCAGGAACACACAATCAAAGCACTACATAAATGTACGTAAATGTCTGCATGAGATGTGCCAACTTGACAGATAAAATATGAATTATGATGCCTCAGTGTGGTATGTTCTATTCCTTAACCTTGCAATTTACTACAAGTACTGTGAGTCTGAGATGTGTTCTTTTAAAGAGATATTATACTGTACTTAAGATAGCTAGACCACATAATGCCTAAGCAATATGCCTAAACTATGTAAAGTCTGTGTTAGGAAATACAAGCCTAGACTGTGAAGTAGTACTGCTTCCTCTGAAGGAAATGTCCATAAGATAGCACTGATATGCAGACCACCACTTTAAATAGCATTGATTTAGCTGACTTAAAAGCAGAACTGCTTTCTTTGCCATATTTGAAATACTAAGATATGGACACTTTGATGGTTGTTCCTCAGCTTGTCTATATCTGGCTAACAGCCTTTTTGTGCTCATTGTGAATGGATATGATATTGTTCCCTGTAGACTTTTTCAATATAGAGCATTCAATCTATGTGTTTTATAGGGAAGGCTGCATACCATACTGCTGCCTAACAAAATTTGGTTGGGGTACAGAGGAGGACCTTCTCCTTTATGGGATGGCCTTTAACAAAATGAAAAGTACAGGAAACATAGAAATAAATGGTTATTTCTCACAATGGAAAGATGCTGACAATGCAGTTCTTCAGGGATTTGTTCTGAGACTAGTGCTTTTTAACTTGTTCATTAATGACCTAGACCTAGGGGTAAGTAACAATGTCACCACTATGTTTGCTGGTGACCTAAGCTTTTTTAGGGTGGTAAAAGCAAGCATTAAAATAGCAAATGAGATTCAATATAAGCAGGTAAAAGAGATGTCTATGTGGGCAAAGAAATCCTACCTTAACATATATACTAATGAGGTCTAAGCTAGCAGCAACTGATCAAAAAAGAGATTTGGGGGTTGTGGTGGATATATCAATTAAAATGTGAATCCAGTGTCTGTCTCTTATTTTAAAAGGAAATTTTTTATTTCAGGGATCATTAGGAAGGAAAGTGAAAATGAAACTGCAGAATATTATACTGACCTTATAAAAATCCATGCTGTGATCAGACTTGGAATACTGTGTACCTTACTGGTAACAACATCACAGAAAGGATATTGCAGAGCTGGAAAAGTGCAGAAAAGGGCAACCAAAATAACTTTTCATTATAATTTCCTATGATGAAAGACTACAATGTTTGGCATTTTTTGCACAGAAAAATGATAAGTGGGGGACATGATGCAAATGTTTAAAATAATGCCTGACATGGAGATCGAGAGATTTTTCCCTCTGTTTCTCAAACTACTAGAACCCAGGGTCATCCATTGAAGCTTAATGGTGGGAAATTCAGGACAGATAAAAGGAAACAAACCTTCTCTGAGCACATAAAAGTGTGGAATTCAGTACAAGAAGTAAGGATAGTTACGAACATGGAGAGCTTAAATTCATAAGAATATAAGGCTAACAATGACTTCTAGTAACTATGGCTATATATTACTTTCATTATATCAGAGAAAACTCACCTCTCAATACCAGTTGCTGAGAGACTGTGATTGCATCCCTTTTTTGTTGGCAGGCTTCTCCAAAGGTTCTGGTTGACCACTGTGTGAACACGCAAGCCTTTGATTTGATCCATCATGGTTCATCTAAAATTCATATGACAGTGGAGATAATGGCTGGGATCCTGTTAATGACATACCTAGGTATACATTACACTACACATGTGGAGTGATTTTTTTTTTAAAAAAACCCCCACTATGCAATGTCTGTCTGTAGCTGGTGCTAGCATAAATGGAGTAGTATATCTGAGATTGTTGCACATGTTGTTGTGTCCCTTCAAGTCATTTCTGACTTGTGCTGACCCTAAGAAGAACCTATCATAGGGCTTTCTGGGGCTGAGAATGTATGACTCACCTAAGATCACCCAATTAATTTCTATGGCTGAGCGGGCAATTGAACACTGATTTCCAGAGTTGCAGTCTAATGCCCAAACCACTGCACCACACTGGCTCTCATGCAGTAGAGAGTTAAACGACACAGAATAGCATGGGAAAGTACATTGCATTCTATGTATTGCCTGTGCACATTGTGCATTGCAATTGCACAATGGATTGGCAGCCATGCCCCTTAACCATTTATCCACATACGTTGGCTATGCTGATCTTCAATATAAGGATTGTTTAATAGAACAGGTGGGTATTTATGCCACTTTTTAAACAATGTGCAAGGAAGGGTCACGCAAGCAAAATATGAAGGTGCTGGTTATTTTCTCTTTGTTGTCCCAAAATTCTGTTTCATAGATGTCAGTCATTCTTCTATTTATTTATATACTTGCAATGTTCCCTGCAGTTTAACTGTCCTTTAAAGTTCCTTTACTGCATCACCCATTAGGAAACTTTACAAAAAGTGAGTGATCTGAATTTTCTCAGGAAAATTATTTAATGGGAATAGGGGATATACTTTGTCATATAAAACCAAGTAGCAATACATTTGTGGATCCCATGGAGAATTCAACTAAACTTCTTCCATTATTTTTAATTAAAAGATATCCCTTGTTCCCTTGTCATGCATTCATGTTGATCAAGAGAAGTAATAGTGCCACTGTATTCTGCTCTGGTCAGGCCCCACCTGGAATATTGTGTCCAGTTCTGGGCACCACAATTCAAAAAGGACATTGAGAAACTGGAGCATGTCCAGAGGAGGGCGACTAAAATGGTGAAAGGTCTGGAAACCTTGCCCTATGAGGAACGACTCAGGGAGCTGGGGATGTTTAGCCTGGAGAAGAGAGGGTTAAGAGGTGATATGATAGCCCTGTTTAAATATTTGAAAGGATGTCATATTGAGGAGGGAGCAAGCTTGTTTTCTGCTGCTCCAGAGAACAGGACCCGGAACAATGGATGCAAGCTACAGGAAAAGAGATTCCACCTCAACTTTAGAAGAACTTCCTGACAGTAAGGGCTGTTCGACAGTGGAACCACACCCCCTCGGAGTTAGTGGAGTCTCCTTCCTTGGAGGTCTTTAAGCAAAGGCTAGATGGCCATCTGCTAGGGATGCTTGATTTGGATTTCCTGCATGGCAGGGTGGTGTGACTGGATGGCCCTTGCGGTCTCTTCAATATGATTCTATGATTCTAGTTATTGTCTTTATAAGTACACAGATTATTGTTACTCATAGTACTGATTCTGGCACAAAGTCACACAACAGTGACGTTATTCTTGAGTGAGTAGACTAGATTAGACCAGGCCTGGTTCCTTTTTCCTACTGCCTTCTACCAAGCATTATAGCTTTTCCTAGTGAGTTGTGTCTTTTCATGATATGTCAAACGTACGAGTATCAGTTGAGTCATCTTAGTTTGTGGAGAGTCCAGGCTTGATTTGGTCTAGGGTCCGTTTGTGTGTCTTTTTAGCAATCCATGGTATCTTTCCATTCACTTTCTAAAACTGTAGGTTCATCTTCAAATGGTTTTCCTTGAATTAATCTGTCATTATTTCATCTTTTTCACAGGTCTAACAGCACTGCAGAAATAAAGCCATTTGACACCACTTTAGCTGTCATGACTCTGTCCTGTGGATTGTGGGATTTGTACTTTGGTGGTATCCAGCCTGGTCTGTCAGAGAGCTCTGGCACCTCAGTAAACTACAGAAGATAGAATGGTTTTAAGTTGTAATCATTGCCTAGAGAGGTGATGGGGTCTGAATGTCTTCAAAAAGACTGAACACTACCTGATGGGAATGCTCTAGCTGGAAATCATGCACTGAGCAGGAGGGTTGGACTTGATGACCATTGGGCCTCTTCCAACACTGTGACTCTGTTTTATAGAATCGTGCGGCATGCTTAGAAATGTGAGGAGTTATTATGAGGTATAGCCTGTGTGGCGAACCTATGCCACGCGTGCGGAAGTGGCACTCTGGGCCATTTCTCCGGGCACGGCACCGGGGGAAGGAGAAGAAACAGGTACGCGCGTGCCCATTCCTCCCCTGCCACGTCCTCTGCTCATCATGGCCTTTGCAGCCCCAGACCTCCCTCTGGAGGGAGAGATCTGGGGCTGCAAAGGCCGTGGAGGAGACCAGGACGGCGGCCTGCGGGGTCTGGGCTCCGTCGTGGCCTTGCCAGCCCACAGACCTCCCTCGGAGGGAGAGATCTGGGGCTGCAAAGGCTGTGGAGGAGACCAGGACAGCGCCTGCCGGGTCCTGGGCTCTGTTGCGGCCTTGCAGCTGCAGACCTCCCTCCGGAGGGAGAGATCGGGGCTGCAAAGGCCGTGGAGGCGGACCAAGATGGCGGCCTGCCGGGTCCTGGGCTCCGTCATGGCCTTTGCAGCCCCAGACCTCCCTCCGGAGGGAGAGCATCTGGGGCTGCAATGACCGTGGAGGAGCCCAGGAGGCGGTGCCCAAGCGTTTCCCTCGGCCTCCCTTCCTTTGGCCGAAGGGCCCCTTAGAGCCCTTTCGGCCGAAGGGAAGAGCCGAAGGAAGGGCCTGGGACAGGTGCCCAAGCCCTTCCCTTCGGCCTCCTCCCTTCGGCCGAAAGGGCCCCTTGGAGCCCGTTCGGCCGAAGGAAGGGACAGAGAGGAGAGGGCGGGCACACGCCTCCTCCTCCCTGCGGGCTTTGGCAGATCTGAGTGCCTTCGTGGACACCTCAGGCCTGTCGAAGCCCCGAGAAAGGAGCAGGGGCCGCCGGCCTCATCCTCCCCTCCTCCCCGCGGGCTTCAGCAGTCCTGAGGTGCCTTCGGAGGACACCTCAGGCCTGGCAAAGCCCCGAGAAAGGAGCCTGTTGCTCCTGCCCCTCACGGGCCCTTACTGGTCCCAGCTGTCTCTGAGAGACAGCTGGGGCCTGGCAGGGCAGGAGGAGTAGGCGCTGCCTGTCACCCCCTCTCCCATTCTCTCCCCCACTTCTAGCTATCTCTCAGACAACTAGAGGTCGGGAAAGGGAGCAGGGAAACCCCACCCCTGGAGGGTGAAGCTCTGCCCCCAGCATGCAGCCCCACCCTGGAGTTTGTAAGCTCCGCCCCCGGCATGCAGCCAACCCCCCGAGGGTGGAAGCTCCCCCTGGCACGGCAGGAAAAAAAGGTTCACCATCACTGGTATAGTCATTTGTCACCAGTGTATTCTAGCAATTCTGTTCTGTCTCTCAGAGCCTGGACAGACCGGCATTATATACCAGCGTGGGGGTGGTGTGGGGTGTGTGGCATACACACAGTGGTGACCCCCACACTGCCTCCATGCTGACATCATGATGTGCACCCAATCACACAGTGGGAGTGTGTGTGTCACGACACTCCATTTTTTCAACGTGCTGTGCCAAAGAAAAACCAAAAAAGCCATGGCAGTAGCGGCTAGAACACGTTTTTTGCAGTGTGAAAAGGAACCACTTTTTGCAGCTTCTTTTTGTGCTGTGGAAAGGCCAGATTGGGGCCACGGCATGCGATTGCCACAGCCCCGATGCGGGGAGGCAAGGTGCGGCAAAGAGCTGTGGTCTGTTGAGCCCCCAAGTCTACAGTAGCACTGCTGAACTCAAACATAGCAAGAAAGGAATTTTTCATCCAAAGAGGGAGGTTTATAACCACAAAAGCTCATACCAAAATAAAACCCAGTTAGTCTTAAAGGTGCTGCCACATTTCTTTTTGTTTTGTTTTCCCCTTTCCCTTTCTTCTTCCTTTTTATGCATCAAGAAAATGAGACACTCAGATTTTTATCCCTATCGATCAGTGGACATAGTCTGATCAACAATTTTTTTTCCTTCTCTCATTTGATTTCCTCTCTCTTTTTTATCCTATAGATGAGACTGTGCCTGCAAAAGGTACTGAGTAAAGATTTTAATAAAGATTTGGAAATAGATGGGGGCTTTATTTGTTGTAATATTGGGAAAGTTCTGTTTGTTTAATTTGATTCTCTTTCTGAATCAGTTCATCTATAGACTCAGCGTATGTTAGAGAGGAAGCAGAGGGCCAACGATTAGGTGATAATGCATGTTGCTTTGTCATTGTGGATTTTAATGATAATTGAGTGATTATCTGGGCAGCTCTATTTCTGAGAGTGCTGTGAACTAAGAAATAAAACCACTGCCTACAATGCCTTTCTTTTTCACTTCAGTGTCCAGGTCACCTCTTTGACCTAGAACAGCTTTTGCCTTTGCATTCATAACAAAGTCAAAGTTCTGTGCATCCTTTCAGCCATTGGGAGTACAATTTATCCTATGCTAATTTTGTGCTTTGCTTTTACCTTGCTTTGTCCCTGTGCAAGGGGCAGAGTGCGTTTGGCAAAAGCTTCTTCTTTCATAGCTCTCCGCACTAAACTGAAAGCTATTATTTAAAAAATTCATGGGATCCAGGCTCTTTCTGTAAATTCATCTCAGTTTTCAATTTTGAGATGCTATACTTCATCAACAGTTTGGAAAAAATTGTTAAGGAAAAAGCAACATGGGTTATACAGTCAAAGAAATAAAACATGTATGTGAGAGTCAGGATGACTCAGCAGAAGCCAATTGAGAACCACACAGGTGTAATAGGTAATGGAATTAACAAGTCCTGAATGCCAAGGACAAGAAATGTAAAGTGGATAATTGGACACACCTGACAATTGTTAAGTGGTCAAGGCTGAGATGATGAAATCATTAATTGTAGGATGAACCAAGAGAACCAATGAGAATGATGTACACGCCTACTGGGTGGAAACAGACAACAATGGGTGGTACCATGCATTGACTATAATAATGACTATGCATCCCAATGTATTTTGTGGGTTGTAGTAGAGTGGGTAGTAGAGTGAGGAGTTGAGTATTGTTGTGTTGGATAGTTTTGGAGCTGTATATTGTAGAATAAAGTAGATCTTTTATTTAAGACTACTGAGTTGTCTGGTGTCTTGGGTGAAGCTACAAGAACCAGCTGGATCCTGAAGAAGAGTGAAGACTTCTGTGGAAGCAAGAGTGAGAAGGCTTGGAGAGTTTGTCAGGGTCTTCAGCCTATTCTCTGTAACTCTGCTAAGCTATAACCACTGGCCAAAACTGGTCAGCGCGGTGCACAACCAGGTGGTGAGTTCAAGCCAGAGGTGAAGAGCTACAACTCCCATCAAAAAAATGCATTTATGGACTTTAGCTTCTGCGATCCCCTGATGGCCAGTAGATACGCTGGCAGTAGTGGGGGACTTGTAGTGCTAAAAGTAAGTTTTTTGAGCTTCACGTATCAGTGGCAGAGACACTGATGCTCAGGTAGGAGGAAAAGATTCCTCCAATACAGACTAAGGTGATGAAGCCAACATGGATGAGAAATGTCCTCAACTCTTCTCAACATCAGTACAGCATGACTGTTGCCTGTACTCTCTGCATCAGCATTTTGTAAGTACCACAGAGGTAGCCCATGTGGAGGGAGTGGGCACAGAATAGTAGTCTGAGCATTGTATTATGACTCTAGAGACCAGTATTTGAATCCCCACTCGACCATGGAAATTCATTTGGTGACTTTGGGCAAGTCCAACTCACTCAGCTTTAGAGGAAGGCAAAGGCAAAACCCCTTTGAACAAATCTTGTCAAGAAAACCCCATGATAGGTTTCTCTCAGGCTTGCCATAAGTCAGAAATGACTTGATTGTAAACAACAAGGGAGGAATTCCCATAATACAAACTGCAGTTTTTCTCACATCTGTTCTGTATTTGCAAAGGGGCCCTAGCTCACTGACAGAGAGTATGTTTTGAATACTGAAGGGATGTACCAGATGTCAGTTTACTTCTTTCAGATTCTGATTGGTTTTTTGTGTTGTCTTGTGCAGTCAAGATATATTTTCATCACCATACATTTCCAATAATACAAACATTCAAACATAATACATACATTCAAGGGAGTGAGGGTTGCAGAAGTGGGTGCAAGATGCACTGGTGAAAATATTATTGGAAGTACCTATGCATGACAAAATGTAGTAGTAGATAATGGTGATAATGATTTATATGATACCAAGATTATAAGCAATCATTGTTCATGTTTTCTCTCTCCTCATTCATCCCTGCAACAATCCCTCACATTAGGTTTGCTGAGAGACAGTGATGATTCAAGATCATCTGATAAATTCTGTCACCAAGAAAGGAACTGAACATAGGTCTAAATACCCAAAAGCAACAGGTCCTGTCAGATGCTAAGCAGGGTCAGCCCTGGTTAGTAATTGCATGGGAGACCACAAACAAATATCAAGTACTGTAACCTATATTTCAGAGTAAGGAACTGGCAAAGATCACCTCTGATTATTCCGTGCCTAAGAAAACTGTATGAAATTCATGGTGTCACCCTAAAACAGCAGGTAATTTGAAGATACATATACACACTAAAAGTCCAGTACTTTAAAAATTACACACTGTACTCAGATCAGTGGTTACTATATATTAAAAAAGGTACCAAGATTGAAATGTAATGCCAGAGGGAAAAAAAGTCTGCCAGAGGGAAACATCCTGTCCAGTTCATCTGCTCATAAAATTATAAAAATTATAGGCCATATTATAGGTAGATAAAAATTATAGGCCACATTATAAGTAGATAGATTCAAGAGATTATTGCACTACCTTCCCCCCCAGCCTCAGCATAGGCTGAAGCTTCTGAATTTTTAAAAAAACTGGTGTTTGCACACACCACTGTGCCCACTCCAGAGGCATTGTGTACCTGATCTTGGCATCTTGTTCCTGATCTGTCCTTTAAAAAGTGCCAGAGAAGTATGAATCGGGAACAGGATGCCAAGATTGGGTATGTGATGCCTCTGGACTGGGCACTTCCAAGTCGTGTCTCAAGTCTGGGAGCCAACATTAACAGAAAATAGGAGACAGTGAACAGCAAACATGTTGGGCAATGGGCTTGAGGAAGGGCTTGAGGTCTGTACAGCAGCCTGTTCCTGCTGCACATCAGAGGAGCCTTCTAAAGCTTTTCAAAAGCTTTGGAAGAATTCTTCCACCTCAAACCCATTGCCTAATGAGTTTGCTGCTCACTTCTGAACAGCACATTCTGGGGATGGGTCTTGCCTGCTAATTGAAGTTGGTTGTTAAAAATATACAAATCATGAGTCAAGTCGAGTTGAGTCCAAGACACTGAATTGTGTCCAAGCTGTGTAACTGAAGTGACTTGACTCCAAGTTAATTGAATCTGTATCACTGCTAATTATACTCTGGATTTGAAGTAGAATATGAAGTTATCGCATTGGCTTTGTTCTTGAGATAGATGCAGGATGTAATTTTAAGAAGATGGATCATATTGCATTTCCCAGTTGCTGGGGACTACACAGCCCATTTGCAATCCAGACTTTTGCCACATCTTTTCAAGAACAGGAAAAAGATGCGGGAGTTGCCTGGAGAAGCCCAGGTTGCAAACAAGCTGTGTACTCCCCAGTGACGGGGAAATGTGATAAGATGCGCTTTCTTAAAGTTACATCCCATATCTATCATGGGAACAAAGCCAATGCAATAAACTTCTATGACAACTCTTGCCATTTAGGCTCCATGGTTCCTGCTTCCTACCTGATCCAACACTTTAGTGGCACATCTTGGGGCCTATTGGTGGTGGAAGTGATGTCAGTGACAGATCTGCCCTTGTGACGATTCCCTTTCCTCTTCCTTCCACTTTTGACATTTTTGTTTCTCCAGATCGCATGCTTAGGGTTGCCATAACCCGGTTGCAACCGGGTTTTTCCCGGTTTTGGCTGCACCTGCCCGGTCACGGCACGGGTGCAGCCAAAAACTGGGAAAAGCCCGGTTGCAGTGGGGTTGCTAGGCAACCCTGGGGCCTCGCTGCCCTCCTCCTCCTCCACCGCGCATGGTCGCGTGGAGGAAAAGGAGGGCAGCGACGCCTTAGGCGGAGGAGGCTGCAGGGAGGCAGCGCCTCTTGGGCGCAGCCGCGCCAACCTCCCCGCCTCCCTGCAGCCTCCTCCCTCCTTCCTGGCCTGCATGGGGGCCAAGAAGGAGGCGAGGCCGCGGTGATCGCCGCCGGCCTGCTGGCCTTCTTCCTGGTCCCTGCGGGGGCCAAGAAGGAGGCGAGGCCGCTGCGATCGCCGCCGGGCTCCTCGCCTCCTTCCTGGTCCCTGCGGGGGCCAAGAAGGAAGCGAGGCCGCGGCGATAGCCGGCGGGCTGCTGGCCTCCTTCCTGGTCCCTGCGGGGGCCAAGAAGAAGGCGAGGCCGCGGCCTGCTCGCCTCCTTTCTGGTCCCTGCGGGGGCCAGGAACGAGGAGAGGCCCCGATCCTGGGCTCCGATCGCGGCGGGGCCCAGGCGGGGAGGGAAAGCCTCCTTAAGTGGAGGCTTTCCCTCGCCGCTTGGCCTCCGCTCCCCGCTGCGATCACGAAATAAAATGTAGGACATTTGAAAATTTTGTCCTACATTTTCCCCGGTTTGGAGGTCCGGCACTATGGCAACCCTATGCACGCTTGATATTTTGTGTATCACAGGGTAGATACTGGGGTGGGTGGGGTGGGGTGGGGTGGGGTGGGGTGGATGTTCCTCACCGGCAGATACACACTGATAAAGCTCCTTTGCACCAGTGGAGGGGCACTTCGCCCACATTCTAAACTCCTGGAACCAGTGAATCTACGGAATACAATTGCTCTGCTAATCTATCAGAGATTTTTGGTTATGATTAAAATTTAGGAAATGGTGGAGGTCATTTAATCTGCAGAGTTAGACAAGTCAATTTTAAAAGCTTTAAATAGTGGGAGAGGGAAGAGAACAGATGACTGGCTTCTCTAACAGATGGCTATTAGTTATCTTTGTGAACAATCCGTTAGATGGATGCAAACAAACAAAACTTTTGTTACTTTGAATAGCTGGTTCTGTATTTAATTGTGTTGTCAATTTACAATAAATAATAGATTTATTTTCTTTATTTTTTTTTTTAAAAACCCTAGAAACTTTTTATGTTTTCTCATGCTTTTAGCATTTCATAATTTGAAATTGCTTACCATCTGGATGATAATTCATTGGTGGCTTATCTTCAGACCAAATCACAAGAATTTAATTGCTGTTTGCAGCTCTCCTGTTGAGATTACTGGAAGAAGAATAGTGAGATCCACCTATGCATTAAACCCTGGCAATTTTTGTGGGTGTGCAGGTGAAGCCCTTAAAATCCAAATATAAAATTTGAGATTATTGTTAGACTTCTTTTCTAAACATTGCTGTCTGTTTTACATGTTTTCTCACAAAGAGTTGTGTTGATATTATTTAATGCAGCAGCACTGACATCCAGGCTATTTACAGATTAACATTAACAAAACAAAGCAAATAAACAATCAAACCCTTTACTCAAGCAGTATGCAATTAAAAAGTTAGGGCTAGGGGAAGAGAAGGAAGAAGAGTGTGGGAGAAGCAAGAAATAAATGTAGGGACGTGAGACCACACCAGGGGTGGGAATAGTGTGGCTCAGAGCATGTTGCTGTACTGCAGGTCCCATCAGCCCTCACCAGCATAGCTAAAAGTGAAGAATGCTGGGAGATACAGTCCAGAAATATCTGGAGGGTCACATGATTCTCACCCTTGTGCTATATACAGAGGGCTTGAATTTGCTAAGGGACAAGTTACCCCAAAGGCCCATCATTCCTCACACCTGTGCCCAAGTTCCATCATGTGCTGTTCGATGTATGAGCATGAGATGCAGTACAGTGGTACCTCGGGATACGAAATACCCAGGTTACGAAATTTTCGGGATACGAAAAAATCCCATAGGGAATTATTGTTTCGGGTTACGAATGTTTTTTCGGGTTACGAAAAAACTTTTGGTGCTTTTTTCGGCTTTTTCGCACGGAATCGCGGCTTTTCCCCATTAGCGCCTATGGCAATTCGGCTTACGAAGGCTTTTCGGGTTACGAAAGCGGCCGCGTTACGAATTAATTTCGTAACCCGAGGCACCACTGTACTATTTGAATGGCAACGCTACAACGCTTGAATGCACTTTCAAATGAAACAAATGTTTGACTTTGTTTGACAAAAGCTGAAATACCCATTAGTTTTAGCAAACTTTAAATGGATGATCTCAGCTTCTAAGGCCTTCAACGTTTGTTTTTGTTTTTTTTGAATGGCCCACTCACTCATTCTCCAGCAACATGGAAATAGCAGTGTTGGGGAGGCTCCATCACTAGCAAGTAGCAAGTACATTTCTATACCATTTATCCCTAAGCTGTTTACAACATGTAAGCTTATTGCTCCCAACAAGCTGGGAACTCATTTTAGTGACCTCAGAAGGATGTAAGGCTGAGTCGACCTTGAGCCCCTGGCTGGTGTTGAACTCACAACCTTGTGGTTTGTGAGTGAGTGGCTGAAGTACAGACATTTAATCATTGCACCATCAGGGCTCCTGCTAGCAGTGAGGTCCCCACACTTGGTGTCACTTAGTGCAGGGGGGCTGGCTGAGGGAGGCTAATGGGGGCAGTGGGGGCCGAAAGGACATGGTTGACCTTCTTTTTCACTATGGCAGCAGCTCCCTCTTTAAGAGGAGGCCACCACTGCAGTGAACCCTGGAAGCATGCACTCCCCTTTCTCCGTTGCAGTGGCAGCTCACTTTTCAGGAGGAGGCCATCACCCAAGCAAAGCCTGGAGGGGCATGCTCACCCCTTCTCACTCCTCAAGCAGAGGAAGACCTAGATTGGATATTGCCCCTCCTCTGAGGTGTCACCTGATGCGAGCTGCACTCACTGTACCCCCTAGTGATGCCACTGACTACTGAAAAGGTAGGTTTGCGAGGGGGATAGCTTTAGGAGATATAACTACATCTTTGTAGCTATGTTTCCCAATGCAGAGCTGTGGCTAATATTTTAACAGTGGACTCATTCTATATATCTTCAGCTGTTAGTTCATTTATGCAAAGAGCTCTTTCACCATCATTCTCATTGTTCCTTAATTCTGAGTTCTCCCTTGTATGTGCAAAGTGTACATGAAGTTTAAATGACATGCGATAATCATATTATCACAATGATGACCTGCACATTCAGAGTTTATATATGAATGTTAGCATGAAGAAAGACTCTTCCATTTGACTCATGTTCATTACAATGTATAAAGGGTATGGCTGAGTATCCCTAATCCAGAATTCCCAGTCCCAAAATATTCCAAAAGACAAAACTTTTTTCATGGGTGGCTGAGGTAGTGCTTTCTGATGGTTCGGTGTACACAAACTTTGTTTCATGCACAGTGTACACAATGTACACAAACCTTTTTCATGCACAAAATTATTAAAAAATATTATTTTTATTTTATTTATTTCATTTTTATGCCACCTTTCTCCCCAAAAGGAACCCAAGCTGGCTCAATTACCTGACACATTTTATATGTATACAATTACCTTCAGACTATGCTTATAAGGTGTGCTTGAAATATAAATGAATTTCATGTTTAAACTTGGATCCCATCTCCAAGCTATCCAATTATGTAGGCAAATACTCCAAAATTAAAAAAAATCCAAATTCCAAAATATTTCGGATAAGTCTACACCAATCATAGCACACCTTCTCCATCATCAGCATATTCTGCAGTAAGGGCATGAAAAAATATAAGAGTTAGTGTAAGTTTGCAGAAGTCAAAAGTTATTGCAATTGTATATGTTCAAATAAAAATTACAAATGTTAAATAACAACATGTTCAAAGCAAAGAGGTGTCAATACTTGTACAAAGTGGTTAATGGGTGGGGGGAGGAGCCTAGATAGAGCCTGCACTTTGTTTCACCTTTCTGTATCTTTTTGGGGTCTGTGTATTCAGGTCTTTTGCTTCCTTCTTATCTGCTGAGGTTGCTTCCATGTTCTTCAGGAAGTTAAGGGCTGTGCAGACTGGCCATTAAGGCTAGCATGGGACCGGAGTCAGGGCATGGTGTCCATATGATGCATGCCCCAACTCAGCCCCCCTGGGGGAGGAAGAACTGAAGTTCAGGAAATTCATATTGGGATGGGAAGATATAGACAAAAAGATGTTGATGTATGATTGAATGAAAGAGCCCTTTCATTCACGATATCACGGCACTCCTCTGGCACTGTGTTTACATGCCACACCACCAAGGGAGTGCCTTAAAGCCATGATGCTGCAGCTATCACATCTTTCCAGGGCACAATAAGGAGCCACTTTTTGTGGCTCCTTTTGTGCCCAGGAAAGGCCAGATCGGGGCTGTGGCTTGTGCCCTTAGGGGCGGTCTGCACAGCCTCTTAGTCTCTCTGTGTTCCTTTTGACTGGGAAGAAAACAGCCATGAACCTCCCAGCCCTAAATGGCTGCTAGCTTAGCCACTACACACATGAGAGACAGCTCTTTAAAGGTTCTTTCATTCAATCATACATCAACATCTTTTTGTCTATGGCCTGTTACAGACAGCCAAAATAAAACTGCTTTGAGTCACAGTGGAGGTATGGTGTTTCAATGATGCATGCATCCTAAGAGTCCAGAAGCCACACCAAAGCCATGCTCCAGTCTGGAGTGTGGCTTTGGTGCGACTTCTGGACTCTTAGGACGCATGCATCTTTGAAACACCATACCTCCACTGTGACTCAAAGCAGCTTTATTTTGGCTGTCTGTAACAGTCTTCCTATCCCAATATGACTTTCCTGAACTTCAATTCTTCCTTTTAACCTTACAAAATGCCTCCTGAGTAAATACTCCTGTTTCTGCCACCAGCTCATATTACACTATCTTTACTGCTATACAATAGCATAGAAAATACAAAAACAAATAACAGCATTCTTTAATCAGTCCAGGTAAAACAGTTGAGCCTTAATATGCAGCACAGTGGAAATACATGTGCGGTAAATGAGAGCCAGTGTGTTGTAGTGGTTTGACCATTGGACTATGACACTGAAGACCAGGGTTTGAATCCATGGTCAGCCCTGGAAAGTCACTGGATAACATTGGGCAAGTCACATTATCTCAGCCTCAGAGAATGGCAATGGCAAACCCCATATGAAGAAAATTTGCCAGGAAAACCCTATGATAGGGCTTCCTTATGGCTGCTGTAAGTTGGAAACAACTTGAAGGAACACAATAACAGCAATGTAAGTAAGTGCCCCGGTATTAGGAGATAATCACATAGGGGATTTTCCATCCCTGTCCTGTCATGTTCCTGTCCTTCCTGCATGATTGTGGGAAGAACTTTCAGATAGGATTCATGCTTATCCTATCCAGGAAGTGTGCATGACTGTGATTGCATGAAAAACTTTCAGATGAAGTTGCGCAGATCTCATCAGTATCCTGCCATTAAGCTATCATTAAAGCGACATTGGCTGGCATTTTGCATTAGCAGAAGTTTGTGTTGATGCAATGCCACTTTCATGACAGGTTAATGGTGAGATCACCACTAAGGACTTTATCACATGAGGCACTTACCACTGGTCAAATGTTGCCCAAAAGTTGCAGAAGCATTGGAGCTGGGATCATCCGTTGTGCTTCTCTAACGTAATTTAGACTTCCCGCTTTCCTTTTGTCGCTGAAGTGTTTGTGAGGGAGCCAGGAGAAGCCATTTTTTTCAATAACAGAAGATCCCATTATTCAAAAATGGCTTCTCCTGGCTTCTCCGTGAATGCTTTGACAATGGAAGTAAAACGGGAAGCCTCAATTATTATTATTATTATTATTATTATTATTATTATTATTATTATTTATATAGCACTGTAGATTTGCACAGCACTGTACATAAAAACAATAGATATAAAAGAGTAAACCTGCCTATGGCGTACAATCTAAGAATTATGGTAGAGAAGTGTGACGGATGATCCCACCTCCAGTGCTTCTACAATGTTTGTTTGGGCAATGTTTGGGCAGCGGTAAGTGCTTCATGTAATAAGGTCCTGTGATTTGAAAGCCTTTCACACCATTGCATCATGGATGGATTAAGGATGGGATAAGGATGAGGAGTGATCCCGTCCCTATCCTGTCCCTATGTGATAATCTCCTAATTCTGCTATTATCCTGCTCTGTCCACTATCCATCCATGTGTGTTCTCCAGTTTGGCTGCTTTGTTGACAAGGGTTACTTCAACATAGGACCTCTATGCGCATGGTACTATGTTTGAAGCATGCAATCTACAATGGCTGTGCTTTGCTCAGTTCTGCCAGTACAGTGTGGCTTCTGTATAGAGATATGAAGAATACTTACTAATATTCACATGCTGAGAGAAAAAGTCTGTCTTAAGATACCCGAACAAGGGAAAAAAAGACCAGACATGAGAGTCTTCATACTTTGGGCTTTTGCTGGAGAAAATCAATTTGTGTGAAAACGTACATTATTTACCTGCACAGAAAAAACAACATGTTTTTGGGCAGAAAGTGTGCATTGTGTTCAAAATACATTGACTCCCGGGCAAATATATATATATATTTTTGGCAGAAAACACATACAGCCAAACAGCACATGGTTCTTCTGTGCAGGAATTCACATATTTGTGCAGATTACATATAGTCTATGCAAATTGTGCAAATATGTAGAATTTATACAAATATATGGATTCTTCGGTGGGGGGGGGGGGGGTTCGGTGCAGTTTTCCTGTGCTTTCTTTTTTGTATAGTTGTCAGTGTATTTTGTGCAAAATACAGTACATGTTGTCTGACCAGAAATATTTTTTTCTATACAGGAAAACTACATATGAATTTTTCCCAGTGAAGTCCTAAATATGAACAGGGCTCAAAAGTTGTACAGAAACCTGCAACCTTCTTGTTTAGTGGGGGGAAAATGTCCAAAATAATTTCTATCCTGTATGTAGAAACAAAATAGGCGGAAGATTTAGATCCATACTTTTGTCATATCCTTTAGCTCTTCATCTGATATATCTTCAGTATATGATTGCTCCCCAAGTATCTATGGTTTTATGTTGGGAATTTGTCTTATTTTATTTCCCTGCTGTGTCTCATTTTATTGTGATTTTTATGATTCACATTTTAAAAATTGTGATTTTATTATTTTATTGTAAGTATTTCTGAGAATATTGCTGAAGCGCTGCCCATAAATATTTTTTAAAAATTAAATAAAGGAATAAAGGAAATGTATTTTGTAAGTGTATTGCCTCCAAGCAAAGTTTTAAAAAGGAAGGCTGTGCAGGGACCAAATTAAATGGGCACAGAATGCGGAAGAAATTCCATTTTGAGGTGGAGAAAATAATATCAATATTCTGGAGAATGCTAATGTCTTGTGTATGTGTGTACGCTGTTAAATAGCACACTAAAATTAATGATAATGATAAGAACAAACTTTACTGTGTAATCCAAGGGCATCTACTTAAGAAGTAAATTCTACTGAGTCAGCAAGGCTTACTTCTAGGTAACTGTGTATAGGATTGTAGCCTTAATTGTACATTTAAAAGAATCTTTGCATGCTTTAAATAAAACGAGGAATTGAGATCAATAACACTGTGTGTACTCAACCACTTGAATATTGCTCTGGGAGTAGATTGCTTAGAGTGATTTATTACAGTTGTGTGAATTTAATGGGGATCATCAGCAGAAGCTGCAGAGCCAAGGCAGTCAGTCAGAAAACCAGGAAAGCACTGTTCTCATTTTATAAAAGAGCCCAAGATAAATTTGCTTGTAATATTATATAAACTGCTATTCAAAAAGCCATTTTGTAAAGTAGCATTTAACTGTCACAATATTTCTGATTTTCTACAAAGGAGGTGCTTATTAGAATATACATCTTGCCAAGATGGATGATTTGATTAGCACATTAGCACACAAGACCAAGTGTGATAACAGCATCAGTCCTTCAATAGAAATTACCATACATACTCAACTATAAGTTGACCTCATGTATAAGTTGAGGGCAGCTTTGGGGGCAAAATTATAGATTTTGGAATGACCCATGAATACGTCAAGGGTAAACCTAAGGGAATGCAACAAAGGATCTAAAGGATGGAATATAATAAACTACTGTACTTTTATTGGCCCATGGATAAGTTGACTAAATTTTTTTTGGGGGGGGGGTCAATTTTTGACTAAAATGTCAATGAGTATAAATAGTACTTATGGTATAGGAAAGGTTTCAGAGCTCAGACCGAACAGATCAGAAGTGGGCATACTGTGGCCGCTTCTCCGTGGCCTGGAAAAGCACTGGGTTGGAGCTGCAGGGGCTGCCAGTGAGGCTGCCCTGCCTCCAACCTGGCAAGAAAAGGGGAGGCTGCGGACTGCCCCTTTTCTGCCATATGTACCCTGCCATCATCAGTTGTAAGTACAGTGATGAAACTCTGCTAGCATGTAGGATTTGGCCTAACATGGTTTTTTTCTCCTCATTATCTTTCTTGGATTTCAGTCCATTTCATCAGATGCAATCTCAAAACTCTGGATCAATCAGAGTACTTCCTATCCCCTTTTCTTAGAATATATATTTATACAATACAATCCATAAGTGGTAGCTCCTACATTATTGGTATGGAAGTATTTCTACTTTGTTTTAATCTTCCTCTTAACTCATTTTTGGGTTATGTAGATGCACACAGAAAGTATCAAGAAAACCAACATTAGCATTAATGTTCTGCCTTGAACCGGCTAAGGTGAAAAATTTGCTTTCACTGTTAAGAATTATAATTTTAATATTTAATCCTAGTAGGTTGCCATTAGTGATATTATCCAACTGTGTGCTCCTGTGAGCACAAATATTTGAAATGGGATTAGTTTCACCTGTGAATTTTTAATCACTTACCCTGTTTTAATACACAGGCAGGATGTTTTGAATGCATTTTGTTACTGTGAATATTAAATGATTTCTGTGTGTGCAGAGAGTTTCTTGGCAATACAAATTTTCAGAGGTAGCCATTTTAGCCTGTTGCTGCAAAAACTGTTGGCACCTTAAAAGTTGAACTAGTTTTATTATGGCATTAGCTTTTGTTGAGTGAATTTAGAGAAGTAGGCTATAGTCTAATATAATTTATGCCAACCCTCCCTCACCCCTTAACTTGGCCTTTAAGGCTCCAGAAGACTATTGGTTGCTTTTGGTGCTGAAGAAATCTCATCAGAAAATAGTGGAAGAGGAAAGTGAAAACAACACTTCATGGATAACAACACCAATATGCTTGCAATGACCTTGTTTTTGTACTAAGAGTTGTCAGAGAAACATAGAATCATGACCTTATTGCATGGCCAAAAAAGTGTGACTTATCCCTTCCAGGATGCAGTCGCTTACAGGATGCAGTTGGGAATTATCGCATGAATAATGCCACCAATGCTGATGGGTGATTGCATCCCAGCTGCATCCTGGTTCCCAGCCGTGCTTAGCTGGCCACTTTGCAAACACAGGAGCTGGATGGCTACCATGTCACCACTGCTGTGGGATGCTCTTAAAGAAATGGGAGTGTCACTACCATCTTGGTCACCCTCCTCTGACTGCATTCCTCTAGTTGCATTCCAATGATCCTGAACTGGACAAAATATTCAAGGTGAGTTCTCATCCAAGTTGAATAGGGTGGCACTATAATGCTTGTACCACCCTATAATCAATTAATTGATAGTGTGGACACTCTACCCAATGCTTTATAGAACACACAAGCATAAGAGAGTTTATGGTCTAAAATTCATCATGGGGAAAAAACAAGCAAAGAGAAATGGAAGCCGCAATTGAACATGGAAGCTGCATTATATTCAGTGGCATGTGCTTGGACTAAAACATAGATTATAGGTCATGATATGAAAGTGAATGAGATAATTTTGGGCTTACAATCTGGGTGTAAGGGAGATAAAAATGGGAACTAGTACACTTGTCCATCCACATTTGCGCCTTTGACTTTTGTGGATATGATTATTCATGGATGTTATTAATATGTTCTCTCCAGGAATATCTAGGTCACAACTCTATGGTCAACTTTAACCAAAAGTCACACTGAAGGGATTCCTAGGGAGGACACCCCACTAGGCATTTGTAGCTCCTTCAGTGCAATTCTATGGTCATTGTCTGGTAGATGTTGTCCACAGAGTTGCACTGGAGGATCTAGAGCAGGGGTAGGCAAGCTTTTTGAGCCGGGGGCCGGGTTGCTGTCCCTCAGACAACTGGGGGGCCGAAGCCAAAAATTAAATAATTAAATAATTTTTAATAAAAATTAATTAAATAAATAAACTGGGACAAATGTAGGACAAAATTTTCAAATGGAGGATACTTTTTATAAAAAATGGAGGACATGCAAAAAAATTGCTGATTTTTTAAAAAATGTTAATATAAATGCATGTTTTGGAGGCTTCTATAGACAATTTCCCCCCTTGGCCGCCGCTTGCCCCCCCTTGCCCGCCTCCTCCTGATAGGCCAAAGGCCCCACGCCCTCACACGAGAAGCCAAAGGCTCCGGCGGCAATCGGCGGCAAGACCAGGTGGGGGGCGGTCCCAAGGCCTTGCCGGGCCGCATCCGGCCCGCGGGCCGCAGGTTGCCTACCCCTGATCTAGAGATTCCTAGAGAGGTGTTCTCTCAGGTAAAAACATAGTGTTTTTGTTATTTGTGGTTTTTCCACATTCATGGGGGACCTGTGCCCCTAAGCTCAGTG
The DNA here is from genome assembly GCF_019175285.1 of Sceloporus undulatus. NCBI lineage: Eukaryota > Metazoa > Chordata > Lepidosauria > Squamata > Phrynosomatidae > Sceloporus > Sceloporus undulatus. The sequence continues at coordinate 296,709,671 of NC_056523.1, read as the reverse complement.
AATGTGGAGGAACAAGTGTATAGGTCTGCATATGGATCTACAATGCTACGCAGAGCCATCCCAGATTGCAGCCAATATTCTATGTTGCTATTTCAGTTAGGGCAGCTGGAACCTGGAAACCACTGTTTGAATTGCTTTTTAGTTTGAAAAGAGCAGTGTGCCTATAAATGTATAGAGGCATACAAAGCAAAAGTAAACAAAAAAGAAACTCATATTGCAAAATCTGACACCAACAGGGCATCTGACAAAGCACTGTTAGGCTCTTCGATTGGTCCCATTGGCTGGGATATGAATGGGTGGATTTCTTAATAGATACGTTTGTTGTTAAGAACTGCTTTGCAAGTCCAGGTCCAAATTGCCTTATAATTCTGTTTCTAACAGACGGCAGCTGAATTTCCAAGTTTCTGTTTCCCTGAACTGCTTAGTAAAGAGCAGTTTAAAATGCACACCCATGAATCATAATGCAAGACATGGGCCAAAGAAATATGTCTGACTGTTCTTTATTTTCCTGAGAAAGCATTGTTCTTCAGAATTTCCCTAAGATTTACAAATATTGTGTACTTTCAGATAAATTAGGATGTGGTTGGACTAGGACAGCTAAGAGTGTTTCAGCTCCCAGTTGCCTCACCCAATATAGCCAGTGGTGAAGAATGCTGGGGACTGCAGCCCATCAACATCTGGAACTCAGCATTTTGTCCACTCCTGGGCTAAATCTAGATGTAATGAAATGAATGGAAATAATTCACAAAGCGCTCAAGCCCCCTTGATTTTAGTGAGACTATTCTAAGTAGAGTGCAGAACCCCACACAGCAGAATGAGCAGGAGCCCTGTCCACTCAACACAATAAGTCTAGTTTATCACTATCTGCATTAACTACAAGAAAACATATTACACTTTAACAAATTTCCAAGGTATGACCACTATCTAGAGTTACCTAACTGCATCTCTTTCTCTCTCCTTTTTACCTGCAACCAAGCCCATATCCCCAAGCCATTGCTACCACTCGACCCTCAAACATACTTTGCTTTTCCTCCCTTTGGTGGCAATTCTGTCCCAGGCCTCTATCTTTTTCTTGCCTCTCTTCAAACTGATCTCTGCAGTATTGCCTCTTTATCTTGTTCAGGCTCAAGTATTGTTGTTATTGGCAAGTCTTGTTAACAGAGGCTTTGTATATTGCATTCCATTTGTAAGGTGTAAGTAATAGTGTGAATTAGAGATGACAACATGATTAAAGGAGCAATCCAAAGGGCCAGGAGACAGATATACAGTGTGTTCTGATTTCATTGACTCTGTCCAAAGCCTTGCTGAGCTCTGTATCTGGATGAGGTTTTGCTTATTTTCCCCTTTCAGAAGGGTTTTTCAAAACCTTTAATTAAAAAAAGAGAGAGATTAAATCAAGATACATAAAATTCTGCATAGCTCTTTCCTAAGGGATGGGAATGACCAGATATTGTTGGACTGTAGCTCCCATCATGTCTCACTGTTTCTATGCTGGGCTGAGTTGGGCTGGGCTGCTGGGAGTTGCAATCCAACAGATTCTTGGAGAGTTGAATGATCCCCACTCATGATCAAGAAAGTCTGTATATCTTCCTTCCCAGGCCACTACTATACCTACAAAACTGTATCAATTTAACAAGCAGGAACTTCAACCACAAAAAGAAGATGCAGTGAGCCCACCCCATACACTGGTTTGCCATCCATGGACTTAAGCTCACATGGATGGCAAGCCCAGATATTAAAATGGCACCTGCGCCTGTGCAAAGTTGCCTAACCGTTTTGCCGACTGAGAACCATTTGGTTTCACTGTATTCCATTCTCATGCCAGCCTCTTGTCCTGAGTATAAGTTACACATCAGGATAATAAGATGCAGTCAAAGACTTTCCTGTAGTCAATAAATTACATTCAAATTTTCTTCTGGAATTCCGTGGTGTGCTCCATTATCCAACATATGTTTGCAATGTGATCCCTAGTGCCTTCTTCCTTTCCTTAATCTGATTTGCAGGGATTTCATTCTCCATATACAGTATGGTAGGAGTCTTTGCTGCAGAATTTTGAGCATAATTCTTTGGGCATCAGAGACTCTAGTAAAGGAATAATGCCTATGGACATGTCGGCTTTGTCAATGAAGGTATACTTGTACAGGATAGACTTGCTTATATTTCTGTTTATCTGGCACAGAAATGATACTTTTTCTGCTTGTTTTGAGTACCAAACAGAATACTAAATAACTGGTAATTCAAGAGAATATTATTATTTAGAATCTTCTGTTACAGATGTTTACATGGTTTACAGATTCAATTGTAGCTCCAGATTTCCTTACTTGTAACTCCCATGGGTCTCAGTTACGTGTAGTTAAGAATGAGTTAAGAAGACTGTGGACATTATCACATGCAGCTTTTAAACTGCATTTAAAATAGTATCTTTGATGATATTTATAAACAACATCTGATGACCTGGATGTGTCTGCCCAATGTGATTCGGGTATATGTTATCATTGATGGGGGAAACCTGTCAATAGTTCTCAGTTGTATTGCAGTCCCATTAGTCTTCAGGTGCAAAACATCACTGCCACAGCAGTTACAATATTGGTAGCCACATGGTGTCACAGACCGTCCTCTCCCCCTGTCTTCTCTACCCTTCACTATTCCCAAGCAGCCTGGTTCAATTTATTTTTTGTATTTCTTAACCCCCCCCCCCCCAAAAAAAAACCCCTTCAATCACATTAGCATAACTGAAGAATTGTGTTTAAAAATAATTTTAAAATGAAAAGCATACTGGGTAGGCATAGGGCAAAGAGGCAAGGTTCAGGGGGAGTCCAGAAGAGAGTGCAATGGCAGCAGCAGTCTGTGGTGCAGTTGCAGAGATGTGCTATAATGGCTGCTCTGCAACTGGAATGTTTCCATTTTTGTTAATTAGTGCACTTGTGGTGAGAATGGGGCTCGTGTGGTAGTACCCTATGTCTTCTAGTCTGTCAGTATGTGTTTGGAATAATGACCTTATAAACATCAACTACATTTATTGTGTTGGTACCTTAGCAATCACCACATCAGCCTTAAAGAGACCTGTCACACACTCTTTGGATTCTTATTCAGCCATCAGGCAATTTACAACTTTCTTCTGATGGAGTCCATGAAGCAAAACTGTTGCTTTTCAGGGATGCAGAAATGCAATTATACCTGTACTGTATACTATCAAGATGAAGAACCCTTCCAGCATGTGCCAAGGTCTTTAGATTTTATGCTCAGAGTTATCTTTCCAGGTCAAGATGCATAACAGCATGCAAATACAATTGTTAAATAGATGCTGCTTTTAGCCATTAAAGTCACTTTGATGCATGGGTTCATCGATCTTATTTTTAGTTTTGTTTTCTCAAGCAAAGTTAATAGACTGTATAACAGAGAATGTGAACTACTTAGCTGTTTCCCAGGGAGAAATTGCATTAACCTGCACTATTACATATATATTTTGACTTGGTAATTCATGGTTGTAAAATATTGCTATTTTTTTTAAAAAAAATCTATTTAGAGGGAACAATGCGATGAAACTGTATGCTGATTTTTCTAGTGTATTGGGTTCTTAAGATGCACATTTTGAATAACTGCACTTTGGAAAAAGTAGGTCCCCAATCTAGCTATCTAAACATACACAGCACTGAGAAACTACCTGCCTTTTCTAAGTAAAGTGTAATCCAGGCAGCAGACCGCAGTTGCAGTCAGAGATGTGGTGATAGCATCAATCACTTTTATGGGGAAAGGATCCAAGTTTATCACTTATAAATTAAAAAAATTGCAGTTGATATGCAATGTGTACATTCATCTTACACCTTAGCTGGATTACAGGGGAAGCTGTTTTATGCTCTGTGGGTATATATTTTTCCTAATCTTATTTATGGACCATAACCTAAGTACCTGTTGATGGAACTGATTACATTTTCAGTAGAAAGTGTGTGTGTGTGTATGTGTGTGTGTGTGTGTGTGTGTGTGTGTCTGTTTCTTATGTGTTTGTGCTATTTAGATGCAGAGGGAACAAAGGATTTTTTTCAGAACTAATCCAAGGAAATAAACTGTAATAAAAGCACATGCATGGCATAAACATGACAGAAGGAAATGGATAGATGTTTATGAAGAAGGCCCTTGTCTCCTGGAGCCTCAAAATTTTGGAATATCGTACCCAGGACATTTCTATGAACACCTCTCTTACTTACTTTTCAAAGGAGGTTCAAGACTTTTCTTTTCCAAATAGCCTTTGATTTCGTTTTTCGTGGCTTTTTCGGGTTATGTGGCCATGTTCTAGAAGAGTTTATTCCTGATGTTTTGCCAGCATCTGTGGTTGGCATCTTCAGAGAATGTTGACGCCCAAGTGCGCCACAATGTGCAGATGCTAAGCATCCTTTGCACCAAAATGGCGGCGTCCGTGTGTACAGGGCGCTGCCATTTTGACATACGGAGTACATACTAGGGTTAGTGAGCATCTGCATGATGCGTGCTCCCTAACCCTATTACCACCACTGCCATGCCACATTTTGCCCATCTGTAACGGGTCATAGTTGGATGAATAAAAAACTCTGCAATATTTAGGAGGGAGAATAGGCTAACAAAGAAGCAGTGGAATAAAACAATGACTAAATGAATCAATGAATGAAGTCAGCTTTTAGACCTCCCACTAGTAATTATACTTCACTGGGAAATATACAGGGCATTAAAACATAAAATACAATCAATGAGCAATCATTTAAATCAATATTTAATAAAACAAAGCAGTAAATAATAAAAAATTACAGTACCCAGTTTAAACCAGTGTAATATGAATAACCAAGTCAAAATAGCAGCACTTACAACCAAAGTAAAATTGCTAGAAAAATGGCATGTTGATAAGCACTATTCTTCAGTCTCTGTATATTCCATGTCCTCCAACCTTCCCAGTTTTGCAGAGGTAGTCCTGATCAATCCTTTATCATACTACTTTCTCAGCTGCTTTTGAAATGTACCAGTTTGTCACTCTCCTCTCACTAGCCCCTTATGTCCTTAGCTTATTTCACTTGCTTCAAACTGAGATCCAAAACACACTGCAGAAATAATCCAGTTTGAGACTACTTTATCTGCTCAGGCTCAGTGATTGGGGATTGTCGTTTATTGTGGGACCAGAGCTCTCTGACAGAGAAGGCTAAATGTCTCACAAAACTACAGATTTCAGAATTCCCTAGCACTGAGCCAGGGCATTTAAAGTGGTCTCAAACTGGATTATTTCTGCAGTGTGTTTTGTAACAATAATAGTTTGCACAAGTAGTTTTCACTCAATTAACTCTGCAGAGGAGAGAGGAAAGGAAGGATGGGATCTTTCCCTTCCCAGTAATACTAGGAAACAGCAAACTGCTCTTGCCTCTTTTAGCTTGTGTTTAATCCCCCATTAATAACTTTTGCCCTCTTGATCCCTTTTTGTTATTGTTTGGCTACACATGTCCTAGTTTTTATCTGTGAAATGTTGGAGGGTATGGCATTCTGTAAGATGAATCCTTATTGTTGGGCTTTTTTTTTTTAATGTATTATTACAATTTTTGAGTCTTAGAGCTAAGGAGTAAAAAGCACTAAACACAGTTGTAAAATATTTTTCAGAATAAAAAAGATCTTCACCTGGCACCAAAAAGACCAAAATGCAGGTGTCAGAGGAGTCTTTTCCACTGGAAAAGTGGGAAGGTTGTCTCTCTTGGATGAGGTGAAACGTTAAGGAACAGAATGAGCACTGAGATGATTCTTTGAAAGACAAATGTTAAAGTGTTGCAAATATCTTACTTAAACCCTTTAGAGACTGTAAATAACCCGCCAGATGGGAGTGGAGAGCAAAATTGTTTGAAACAATGAAAAGTGTAGGAGACAAACAATAAACATCTGCAATGTGTTTACACTACATTTTCCTCTTGCTGGAAAAGAATAAGAAATTGTAATTTGTGCTACTTAGAAGAAGTGTCTGTGGAGCTGGGTAATTAGAAATCTGTTGACTATGATACAGAGTCTTGACATAGAGCTTATTTCAGGGAGAAGAAGCTAAACAGTTTCCTTATGGGCTTCCCCCACACCTTTAAGGGCCAGGGGAGACTGTGACTTATGGCTGGGTGTGGGAGATGAGACACTGCCATTAATTACAGGATGCATTCCAGAACATAGTGTTGGATACTATATACTGAAGTAATGATTGCTGAAGGTCATTTAATAATGAATAACAGTAATGCTCTGCCCTTTACTCTGTTTTGACTGTCATTGTCAACATGATCCCTGCTGGGAGGCAAGATAAGGGAAAGGCTAATAAGGAGGAAAATTCAGAGCATCAAGAAGAAACAAGCCATCACAGCCATTTTAGAATCTGTTTTTGATGCCTCATCTGTTTTTAAGCATCATGGGGCTCAGACAGAAGCCCTGTGAATCCTTGAACCCCTTGACTTTCAGCTTCAGTTCCCAGGAAATTACACACAAGAGGCCAGAATTTTCCAGAGCTGGAAAATCAAGGTGATATAAAAGACCTGTTTGGAAGTTACTAAGGAAATAGAAAAACTATCAGTCCTCCCTCACATTTAGAAACTTGGCACTAAGAAGAAGGTGGGTTCTGTCCCAACCCTCCAACTGTTCCAGTTTGGCAGGGGCAGTCCTGATTCTCAGCTTTTAAGCTGCTTTTAAAATGTCCTAGTTCCTCTCTCACCCCCCAACTTTCCTGCATTGTCCTTGGCTTACTTCAATTGCTACAAACTGAGCTTAAAGTACAAAACTAGTTTGCATTCAGTTAACTCTGGAGAAGGTGAGGATAGGAGATGGCAGAATCTTGCCTTTCTCCATAGACTCAAGCAAAAGTAAACTCTTGCAGCCTTTCCTAGCTTCTCTGTTCTTCCTCACTTGTAACTTTTGCCACCTTGACCACACTCTGATGTGGCTTGGCCCCATGTGTCCCAGTTTTCAGCTATGAAATGTTGGTAGGTACGGTGTTTCTGCTCATGATCTGATTCTATGGGAAAGGGATCTTGTAGCACCTTTGAGACTCACTGAAAGAAAGAAGTTGGCAGCATGAGTTTTCAAAGACTTAAGCCTACTTCCTCAGATGCATTTGGTGGAGTGCATATGAGGAAGTAGACTTCAGTCTATGAAAGCTCATGCTGCCAACGTCTTTCTTTCAGTTAGTCTCAAAGGTGCTACAAGATCTCTCGATAGACTAACATGGACATATCTTTGAATCCTACTGGAAAGGACAAGACTATATTGCTCCTCCCTTCTCCTTCCTGCCTTTTGGTTAAGATCAAGTGTAGTGTAGTTAAATGAGTGCAATTTTGATTCTGAAGTCAGTTTGCAGCCTCTAATAAAAGATGAATTGATCAAATATAACAAGAACAAAAGCAGGCAACATAGTGGTTGATGGAGGAAACCAAGACATTTTAACACCCATTGGAATGCAGATAACTAATTGTGGCCATCCCAGCTAATCCATAGTTCTTGGAGGGTATGATGATGTTTTTTACATCTGAGATAGTAGCCTACTTGAGGGTGCCTGGAACAAATAGTGAGTATCTACACTATTGTCTTCCATATGATAAAACCTGTCCCCTGAGTCAATTCCCTCATTCTGTCTAATGGTAGGACTGGCCCCGAATTCCTGTTTATTTTCGTTTCACATTTATCTAAGATCTGATGCATTGTGACTAAAAACACAGGAGATGTTTCAGCTTTTCTTCTGTGTACTTTCATTCCCTGTAATTTGCAAAATGGCACAATAGCAAGATAAAAGATGAATTTTTCAGATGCTAGACTGATTTGTTGGGAATGCAATGTGGCACAGAAATAATATCTCTTTTCATATTGATATTAATGCTGTAGGTCTCAAAGCTGTAAAAGGGTTTTGATTATGACACTGAATATTGGAGTTGCACAATAAGTATGCCCATGCCTCCAGACTATTCCATTTGTATAAAAAGATGCTGCTGATCAGAGGGATGGCTGTAGTATAAAATAGGTATAATATTTATGTACGTAGTCTTTAAAATGGCAATATATATGATAAATACTTTTAATACTAAAAAGCTTCACTCATTTCATTGCCATTTAAAAATGACTGAAAGAAAATAAATATTTCATCTCTTTAGGTTGGTTGTTTCTTCTTTTCCTTGTGTTTTCCCCTGCAAGTGATAATCTTGAACGTCAATTTTTTTTTAAAAAAAATCAATTTTAAAGAAAGAGAATGAAATCAATTTTAGCTCTCCAGTTTTTCAAAGTGCAGCCTGAAATACCTGTCTAAAATTAATCTCTGCTTGCCTTCTCCACCTGAAATGCCTAGGAAGGGAATTTTAAAACTGTTTATGAGCATCACTGTGTAGACTGGAGTTTAAAAGAGGTGATCTTGATTGATTTATGGTTTCACTTCTGCCTTCATTGATCAAGTCTTGGCACCAGTTTGAAGTCGTTTCCGTTTGGATGGGGATGGGTCTCACTTGGGAAGAACTTGAAGAAAAAAGGAAAGAAATAAAGAGGTCTATTAGAAAGGGCAGTAGAAAAGGACAACTTTATGTTGTGTGCTTTCTTTAATCAGGACCTATCAGGGTTCAAGCCTTCCAATATTTTTAAAACATGTTTCCACCCTGAAACAGCTGTGAAGTTATGACTGTAAGGTGCACCTGTAGTTCAGAGTGCTTAAAAAGTTGTCCTTTATCAGGTCAGACCAAATATTTAGCCATCTAGCTCAGTACTGTTGGCTCTCCAGAATTTCAAACTGGGATCTTTCTGAGCATCTGCTGACCTCATCCTTTTGAAGAAGCTAAGGGTTGATACTGGGACCTTCTGCATGGAAAGTATGTGTTGTACCATGAAACTATGATCCCTCTTAAAGGGACTATAGCAGAAAAATACACCAGAAGAACAACCTCTGACCCAAAAGCTCAACACATACTCAGAAATACTCTTTTGGGAACTAGATAACCCCAACTGCATCTGAGCTGCAGAAACAATCTGATCTGGCACCACTTTAACTGCCATGGGTCAATGCTATGGAATTCTGGGAACTGTAGTTTTGTGAGATGGTTAGCCATCTCTTGAACACAAACAAAAATAGGAATACCCTGAACTTGGTAACTATAATGCAATTAGCGATCAGGTAGCCTGCTATTGGAGTAACAGTTACTTTTATAGCAAATTGTCATGACCTTTTAGATAGATGTAGAGTGTAACTATGTAATTATAACCAATTATAACACATCTAACAGTATAAACACAATATATATCTGTAAGGGAATTGTTCACATGGAACTACAAAGTTTATAGAAGAATGTGCCACCTCTCCTTCTGTAACTAAGGATGCTATCGCAGGGGGTAAAAAACCCGGCTTTCCATTCCTGAAGTGAATTCTAATTCAGGAGGCAGCCAGGTCCTATTATATGTAAATCACCACTGAAATCACCACACAGATCCAGCCTGGATGCAGCCCAGATTGAAGCCGTGCCCAGCCGTGCCCTTTTTTAAAACGGATGCTTCCAACTTTACAAAATGGCCACCAAAGCGTCTCTGAGGATGTGGGCTGTATCTGGGTGGTGATTTAGGTGGTGATTTATGTATGATAGGACCCAGATGCCTCCTGAATTAGAATTCAATTCAGGAAAGGTAAGCTGGGTTTTTATCCCATGCAATAGGGTCCTACGTTTGTAGACTTTTTTTTTTAAATAGTCCTTTAGCCAGCAATTGTATTAAGACATCCAAACCATGGAGATAAGTCTTTCTTCCAAGGAAAAGCTGCAGATGTGAGAGGCTTAATAATGAAGTAGACGTGAAGTAGTAGTAGTTGTAGATAGAAATCAATGAGTGTTTGAGTCCAGAACATCAAAAGTTATAGAAGTGAAAGGTAATAGTAGTCAGAAATCTTCCTAAATACATCAACAGTTGCAGACGTGAAAACCTTGATAATGATGTAGATGTATATCAACAAAGAGCTTTATTACCCTCACATTTTTCTTTCCTTCTGTAGTATTTGCAGTAAAAGTACATCCACAAGGTTGTGTCTATTTTCTATAAAAGTGACTGTTGCTCCAATAGACTGCTACCTGATTGCTAACTGCATTATATTTAGACTTCTCTGTTAGAGAGCTCTAGTACCACAACAAATTATAAAATGGATTAATTCTGCAGTGTAGATGTAGCCTCTGTTTGTCATTGGTACTTCAATTGCGACATATTTTTCTGTAATCCCAACTAGTTTGCAATGACTGTGAGCAAGTCTGGTCATCAAATATTTTCATAAGTGAAGGCAATGCTCCCACACAAGATTTCCTATAGCTCAGGGAGTTTAGATAGATAAAAAGGGATCATTTACTCAGTGTCTTCCCAGTAATTTGGGGGAATATTTGCATCTTCTTAGCTGCTTTTTTTTTTGGTGGAAAATAAATTAACTAAATTGACTGTCCTTATGAACCTGCTGTATGTATAATTCTCTTTTGATAAATCAACCTTCAGAACTTGGAAAAATATTTTGGAGAGTACAGTTCCTTGAATCCCTATGTTGGCTACGGACTTCTGTGATTTATACTCCAAAAATATTTTCTCCAGTGCTGAAAGAGGCATACAGTTTGTTCTTGTAACTTTATATATAAATTACAGCTATTTCTATATCACCATTAAAAAAAACCACAAACCCCAAAACAAAACAACAAAACATGGTATTTTAATACATGTCAAACAGATTTTAGGTTCATGTTTATACTTTTTGAGTGATTGTTCTTTTCCTTTGAGTTTATTTTAATGGTTTCATTTTGATTGTTGTGTTTTATGTTGCCCATTTTGTCAATGAAATAAATTTTAAGTGACTATATGCTTAATATGCAAAACTTTTATATTTTGGGGAGAAAATTAATAAACAACTTTTAAAAAGAACACAAATGATAATTATACATCCCCAATCAGATTCTATGCCAACCTGGTACCCTCCTTTTGGGCTACCGTTTCCATAAACCCTACTTGGCATGGCCAATGATCAAACAAGTTGTAGTTGAAAACAGATGGTGGATACTGGGTTGAGGGATGCTTTTCTATCCAAATACAGACATTCTGATTATGTAATACATATGTTATTGATAGAGATACTCTAGGATTTCATTTGGTTTGAAGAAAGGTGACCTGGTTCATATGTCCTAAAAATATGCAAACAAGAAGCACATTAGTTTTCAGAATTGCACTTTTCTAAATATACTAGTGCATTTCCCCCCTCAGAAATACATTAGAATATGTAGAAAGGTATATTTCAGGCTAAATTTAGACCTGTTTATTTTGAGCAAATGCTTTTAGGAGTGCATAGTTGATGACAAAATGTTCTCTCTCTCTCTCTCTCTGGGTTGTATGCCTTGCTTTCCTCACCACTGGAAGTTTAAAGTATGTATATAGGGAGGGGAAGAACAATAAACACCACTTGTCCCTTTACCTGTACTGTCTGGAACTCAACAGGACTTTGGCAATGCTGGAGAATCCTGACTTGAACTATAAGATTGATTTGTTGGATGGTTTTGTCTACACAACAATCATGAGAGGGAAGTTGCCTGAAAGAGACTATTTTCTTGGTCTCGGAGACCTGTAACTGGGTTCTTTAAAAAAAAGTGTCCATTCTAGCAGCTATACTACTGTACTACAAGATGCTCAGATAGCTCCTTGGCTGGGGGTCCATTTTGTGGCAGAGTCAGCATCATGAATAGTTTAAGTACACAAGATAGTTTAAGCACACAAGAACTATTCCTTCTTGAGAAGAATGGATGCTTGGTTTCTGGTGATTTCATGCTTCATCTTGCTATAATTATTCTAATTTTCTCTGCCTTAAATACAGCAGATGGTCATACATTCTGTAGTAGGGGGAAAAACACACCCAGAAACTTGTCAAAGCCAATTCATCATCTTTAAAGGATGAAGGAAATAGTGTTGTGCAAAATAAGTGTGTGCTTCACTTACTAAAATGGTGTACTTGAATAGGATTCCTTAAGTTAATATATCTTCTCATTCCAGTCTCTCTCCACTCAGATGTTCTGTTAAGAGGAATCACTTCAACCTAAAACTAAAACAAATAAAAACTTGGATGAGGTTTATTAATACAAAAACAATGACTGCTCCTGCTCCCAGCTTCTAAACCAAGGCATCCAAGCCTAACTGTAGGCTAATCTGACTGTAACTGTATACATGAACAAAATTTTCCAACACATTTTCAAAGATAAGTACTTGCAAAATAATACACAATGATAAAAATAAAAATATCAACCTAACCAGTTCTTGGACTACTCCTCCCACCAGCCCAGGTTATTGGCTCTGCTATCAAGGGAAGGTAGACCTGTAACCCAACAACAGCTGGAGGCTCATGAATTACCAACCCTTCATATAACATTTTTGTCATTTTGGCTCATGCACTAAATATATTTAGGATAATTTAACTTTAGTATGCATCCTTATAAATATATAATTTGGAAAGCAGTCCTTTTAAAAGCATTCAGTTCTTTGTGTTTGCAAACAATTTTAATAAGTGACCCTATAATATCTGATTAATCCTTGATAGCTACAAATTCCTCAGAACTAGAATCCTCCTACCTTTTTGGCTTATGTTATTTTACACATCACCAAGTACCAATATTGGACTCTATATGACCATCTGGACAGGATAGGCAGTATGAGTTTCTTTGTTATTGATCATACTTTAGTATCTGTATCTGACATCAATTTGGAACATTCTTTTCTTGTGCCCAGACATTTTTCCTCTCCATACATCAAGGTAGCTACACTGCAGACAGTGAGGGCTATACCACTGGATGGACTGTGCCTTGAGAGCTTTAGGGGTCTGCAGTATGTCTTTTTGGTTCTAATTCTGAGTGACCAGAAGCCATATCATGTCACTCCCACTCAGTGCTTGGGCCATTTTGGGAAGTACAGTGGGCCCTCCACATTCACTCGAGTTAGGAGCACAAGATCCCCAAGAATTTGGAAAGAACGCAAATTAAAAAAAACACCACTTTTTTTTTTAACCTGAGATAACACTTCTCTAGGAATCTCCAACACAACTCTATGGTCATCATCTTCCAGATATTGACCACAGAATCACACTGGATGACCTAAAATGGCCAGAGAAGTGTTTTCTCAACTTTTCTGTAGTAATCTCTAGGTCTTCCAGAACAAATATATGGTCAACTTCCAGCGAAGTTGCTCTGGAAAACCTAGAGATTCCTAGAGAGAACATATTAATCAAAACACAAATAATCAAATTGACAAAAGGCAAAGTCGCAAATGTGGAAGGCTAACTGTGTTCTTGATATTTTGGAGTAGGATATTATCTGAAATAGCACTTCCTAAGAACAATGGCTGGCATCCTGTTGGGAATTTATAATGTCATAAACCAACTTATGATTGCATAATTTAGAAATTCAGTTTGTGCAATGGTTGTATTCCCAAGAGGGCAGTGTTGTCATAGCTGCACCATTGGGACCACTGCACAAGCAGAGTGGGTAGCATGGCTATTGCACCATGATTACAATGCACAACAATACAGCATTTTGAGGGACAGGCTAACCTTTCACAAAGGCAGCACAAAAAAATTAGAGCAATGCCCCCCAAGAAAGCCATAGAAGACTAGTAACAGTGAGCGATGGAAAGTTATGGGAGCACTGCACTCAGCCAGAGAAATGTCCTCACCTTTAGTGTGATGGGAGCCCCTTTGCACAATGGAACATTTTGTGTGGTGCCCTGTTGTGTACTGAGGCATCTTGTGCAGTGCCCCATTGCATATCATTGCAGTTCTGCATCATGGTTACATATCACATCAGCAACATAAGTCTATCATCATATAGTTTACTTACTACTTCTCATAATGTATGATCTCAGCCATTTTTTTTTTTGTCTGGAACTTTTTTAGGTTGAGTTGGCATGGTCCAAAGCGCATGGCTCACGGGATGCATGGTTGCTATACATGCTGTAGATTATGAAATAGAGCCTTTATAGTAGAGCCTTTATAGTATTCAGGGTTCTGGGTGCTGCTTCTACTGTTTAAAATTCAAATTATAGTTTAAGGGAAAATGTATTTGAATCCTCTGGCTCCACAGAGTGTGGAACTGTAACTTCCTCTTGAGGGTCACATCAAGGTTGAATTTTCCCTCTTCCTGTTGCAAATGCCTCAAAATCAGCAGCACAATGCAAAATGCCACAGTAGTATACACAGAAAATGAAGCAGCAGTATTGGAATTGTTCTGTGCTCTGTTGGACAGTAATCCATGGGAGAACCACTTAGTCCCATATTGTTCATCCAGCAGAGAAAACAGCTGTACAGCAGGCCTCAAAAACAAGAAAACATTAATCCTGCTCCATCGCTATGGGAAGCAGTAAGCATTAAGCTAGATAAACTTCAGTCTTCTGTTTGGAGTTTTGTGAGCAAATTGGAAAGCATATCCATAAACCAACTAATCTGGCACTGAATACCATAGCTACTGAAAAGCAAATTGAAGGTAATGGAAGCAAAGTGGAATCCAATAAGCAGCATACTTTCAATGTGAATGAAACAAACAAAAACACACATAAAAAGCTCAAAAACCCTTGTGCTCTATGTGAAAAGGTACATGAAAAACATATGAAAAGTTGCAGTGCTGGACTGTTAAGTTGTTCACAACGAACTCTTTATATATCTACTCAAACATAAATCTCACTGAGTTTAATAGGAATATCCTCAGGTAAATATTGCTATGATTGTGATGAGGAGAACTAGATCACTGAGCAAACCCAATTTTAAAATTGCATGTTAGACTGCAGTTATCTAACTGAAACTCCTAAGGGTTTATTTTCTTTTAAAAAAATAATAACTTGGAGAAAGCTCAGTTATAGGGGAGCAAGCACATTGTGATTTGGATGTTGAAGCACCAGACAGTTCTGTAACACAGTCCTACGTTGCTTCTCCATTCTACTTCCAGACAGTCAGGAAGATGTGGAACTAAATCAACTAGAATGAATCAAAGGGAGAATTTTATCTCTCACATTCACCATAAAAATACTTAAGAGCAGGCCCTCCAGAGACCTTTCCATTATGTTTTCCAGTCTATCCAACCTACCAGCCACTTTTCCCTTTTATGTTCTAACGAGACACCTATAATATGTTTTAAATTAACAGGGATAGGAATCACACAGCCCTCTTGGTGTTTGGGCTACAAGTCTCATCGGTTCAAGCCAGCAAAGCCAAAGGTGAGAAACACTGGGAGATGCAGTCCAGCAACATACGGAGTGCATGAGTCTTAGCCCGATATATACTTAATCAGTGGTTTCAACTGGGCAGTGAAAGATTATTTTCCTGGTTCAAAGGTTGTTGCCTGCCTCACAGCAAACTTAACTTTAATAGTCATGGACTTTGTACCCAATCTTTGGGGATTTAGGTGGTATCCAGACCAGCGCTTAGTGCCAGCCTGGATACGTGCTAGAGTTGCCTCGGGGGGTCCTTTACAGACACCCCACAACCCTAGCACGTAACCGTGGCAGCAAAATGGCGGCGCCCTGTCTACATGGGCGCTGCCATTATGACATCACGGCCGCGCCGCAGCCAAATGCTCTTTTTGCCGTGCATATTGCTGGCGTGGCCTTTAAATGGCCGCACCAGCAATATGGAAGAGAAATGGGCCGAGTGGCCCCTTTCTCTCTTTCTCCGCCGCTGTCAGGGTGTCCTAGGGGCATGAAGCCCCAAGGACACCTCTTTCCAGGCTGTGGGGAAGCGGCATTTTGCCGCTTCCCCGAGGCTTGGAGAAGTGGTGGATTGGGGCCTCTGGGGTTGTTGCTGTGGCCGCTGAGGCCCCTATCTGTTGAGGAAAGGGGCAGTCTGTATCCCGCCTTAATTAGCTTGTCTCATGATAACTGAGAGGGCTAAATGGAGGTGAAGCTACAGAGGGGCAAAATGAAGGCACTATCCCTACAAATTAAAATTCTATCCCCCTCAATAAATTTTGTCTGCGCTACCCAGCTTTCTAGCACCTTAGAAGAGTGGGACACTGAAAATTGTACATACCTAGAACTCAATTGGAATTCCCGCGATAACTCTGCTTGCTCTTTTCTTTGGACACTTAAACTGTATTTCTAAATGCCTGGCTGAGGTTATAATATTTTTGGGGGGAGGGGGCAATGTTTTAAAAACCCCCAACAGGGATGTAGCTAGGATTTTGGAAATGGGGGGCTTGGGTGTGGTGGCGTGGCAGCGCATGCACGCCATGGGCATGCACGTCATTCATTGTAATCCAGCGCAGCTTCAGAAGGGGAGTTCCGGACCCCATGGACCTCCCCCACCTTGGCTACATCACTGCCCCCAAATAGCTTCATCCCTGGTACTAGGCTATCCTTAGCTGAGAATTCTTAGTTGAGAGGGAGTGGAGTTGAGCTTTTCATTGCCTCAGAATGAGAAAGAACTGTTTCAGGGCTTCCAGGGGAAATTAAAGGCATGGCCAGCTCATTGGTGATAGCACTATCTCTAGATGGAAAGGTGATGGCTGCTGACATTGTATAACTTGAATCCAGCCAGCAAATTGATTTATCACAGGTCGCAGCACTTCAGTTAACCAAAACTGCATCTTTGCCTATAAGAAGTTGCATCAAAGAACACTTGTGTTTTCACCCCAGAATCCTGTGTCTGGGATTGTTGATTTCTACCAATCACCTCTTCCCAGCTGTTAGATGAAAGGCAACAATAAGATGTTTGAAAAGTTAGGAAGGAGAGGGAAAGATCATGGAAGATGAGGAAGAATGGAAGGGGAAAGATTAAAGAAGAGCGGTAAACGGAAGAGATTTCTACAGAGGTTAAAGATTGGTTATAAATAATAGGAAAATTATATACATTTTCCGGCATATAAGACGACTGGGCGTATAAGACGACCCCCAACCTTTCCTGTTAAAATATAGAGGTTGGGATATATTTGCTGTATAAGACTACCCCTCTTTCAACGCACACCAAATAATTTTTTTAAAAACATATGATTTGATTTCAATATGGTAATTTTAATTCAAATGCTTATGACATGTAGGTACTTAGCAGGAAAACCTGCTGTATACAAAGCCTGCTTGGATTGGTCAGCTCTCCCTGCCTGCCAAGCCCTCCCTGTCTCCAAGACTATCAGCACAGTAGTGCAAACATGGCTCTTTTTTCCATACCCCATAGCCATTTTTGAGCTCACCCCACCATATGCGGCGACCGCAGATTCTCCAGTCCAGCTTGGAGGTTTCAGCACCTGCCCTATAAGACGATACCTAGCGTATAAGACGACCCCTGACTTTTGAAAAGATTTTCTTGGGTTAAAAAGTAGTCTTATACGCCAGAAAATACAGTATATAAAAAGTATGTTTATTCATGAATATATAATGAATTTATAATTGATTGATTTGTCTGATTTACCTATACATTAAAAACATTTTAAAAAATCTTCTCAGCTGCAGCCAAAAGTGATTTTTTAAAAAAACAACACCCTGTTTCACATATCTAATCAATATATGGTTACATTTCTTCCTAATAGAATGCCTCACAGCATTGAGTCCTGGACACCAGGGCAGGTGTAACATAGTAGATGTCTCTCTATAAATGCTGAAAGGAAACATTTAAAATTAAACAGGGTAGCAGGAACTCAAAGCAAGTTAACCGACAATCCGAATGACTGCTTTGTTACTTATAAGAGATAAAAATCACTTCTCTATAGAGGTGGAGAAGGAAGAAGATTTTCAGTTCCTATTTGCTTTCTGAAGGGCAAGTGTCATAATGACATCTGATGTGATTCCCTTGCTCATTCATGAAGCTGTGAAATAGATATTGGAGGGGGTTAAGAGTTAGCACAGCTTGTTATTAATCATGCAGGATGTTGATATTCCATGTTAATGAGTATGTTGGAGTAAGGTTTCCAACAATCCTAACAAGAGATTGTTGGAAAACAAAATATTGCCTTCTTAGCACCAGGAAAATGCAACTTTCTGGTGTTTCTTCAAATGCATATACAAAAGGACAAATACTTCTCAAGGCCCCATTCTCACTAGCCTATTTGCTCTGGATAGAACTGGCAGATCCGGTTGCCCCCATACCAAATCTGCCTTCCCTCTGACCTAAATCCCTCCCCTGAACTTGACCCGATCATGACCAGGGCCAAGTTCACATTTGCTGGCAGCAGGGAATAAACGGGAAATAATCCACTTTCAGAAAAACCGCTCTAAGGAGGATTTGCCCTGGATTGGGTGTGAAAGACCCTAATTCTGATGTGTTTAAACCGGTGTCAGTGGGAACTTTTGACTTTTAATCTAGGTTACAATTCACTACAAAAGGTAGTCTGAATGGCCCCCAAGTTTCCTTTTCAATCTCTGTTGGCCTGCAAATCTTTGCACACGTGCACACACAATTTTTCAATACTAGCAACAATTGAAGTTGTTCTAACCATTCTCATTAGCCCCAGAACCTGTTTTCTACAGCAGTATATGGAGAAACCAGAGGGTAATGAATTTTAATACTTGCTCAGGATACTTGGTGCGAGAATCTTCCACGAATGTTTAAGATGAGAAATAGATTTTCGATACCTGGGCTCCTGCCTTCAAGCGATTTGTTAGTGACCTGCCCTCCTAGTCTATCTTCTTTCCCCTGCTTCAGCAGAGTTCATCGCTAGAGTTATGTGACTTTTTAGTCCCAATTTCTTACACAAGGGGAAAATAAATTGGTAATAAAATACTACAAATTCTGCTTGAGACCTTTCTGCTGGTCTTGTAAGATTTTTTTTAAGGAATTCTAGTTTTTCAATTACTCTACCTTCTTGGCTGTGTTTCCTCACTGTTGCACTGTCAGAAAGCAGGTAATTTGTTTTGTGGGCAGAGCAGCTTTATAGATTTTTAAGTCCCCAAAAGAGAAAATTATGATTGGTAACCTGATTCCTACATAATATGGACAATAAATACAATCAAGCCTACTAAATTATTGAATGAAAGCATGGGTGAATAGATTTGTCATCCTCTCAGATATTTACTGTTGAGGGACTGTAACTGCTTTGGTTTCTATGATTAATGTAGAATAATTGAAAAAACAGAATGTGAGGTTCTTATTTTCTTAATATACTGTGATTGTATTTGTAAGTGTAACTGTTTCACTTCTGAAGATTCGTTGTAGGTTTTTTTTTTCCCTTTAACAGAAATGGGGTTCCACCTATTACAAGTATATCTCAATTAACAAAGTAGAAATACACATGCCTGGCCATAACTTACTTAACTTACCATTGGTCTACCATCAAGCTGTAGAGGAGCTGGACTGGAGGCCTTAAAATCTCTGCTTTTGCCTCCCACCCACCCATTCCATCGGTCTACCTGCAAGCTCTGGAGGACAAGGAGGCACTGTACACCTGCTTCTGCCTTTCCCTCAACCCACCCACCTCTATCTCCATAGAAGTCCATTAAGAGACAGGCGGTCGTGGAAAGCGTGTTTGGCCTTCTATGAACTTTGAACTGCTATAACTCTCACCTTTTTATTATAATTATGAAAAAGTGTGTTTTATTATGTCTGATAAGTTATTTGGATTATAGTACTTTGATATATAGTATTTGGTATATTTTTTTCTTCTTCCTTTTTCTTCTTCCGGGTACTACAGTATGTTATGTTGGTATTTAATTTGTTAATATTGTTTTGATTTGAGCCTGTGTTGAGGGACTGGAAAAGGCATTATTTATGAACTTCATTGATTTGTAATGCTTTTACATTTTCATTTGATTGCTATTGTATTTATATTGTTTATTGATTTTATTTTGTTTAAGTATTGGTCAGGGGATTGGGAAGGGATTATTTGTATCTTATTGTATTTTCTGTATTGTATTTTCTTACTGCTGTTAGCCGCCCGGATTCCCCGTGATTGGGCAGGATACAAATAAATCTA
>NC_056523.1:296671509-296689772 GCF_019175285.1 Sceloporus undulatus | reverse complement strand
TATTATTATTATTATTATTATTATTATTATTATTATTATTATTATTATTATAATATAAAATAAAATTTGGTACAATGGATAGAAGCAACAAAGAAAGAATAGGGATATGTTTCCCACACCACAGGAAAGAGGAGTATTTCAACATTTATGGATGTCAGTCTCTCTGCAAAGAATAACTGAAAACCCATCACTAATACCTAAAATGTACAGCAGTATTCATTGAAATGCTGTGTTATATTAAAATATCAATTTTGTATCCAGAAAATAACATGAGGGAGGGGAGGAAATGCATTTCTTTTATTAATAGGGATGAAACTCATATAAACAAGCCTTAGATCTGGTTGGAGAGTCAGACTGTAAGGGAGGGAAAGATGAGCTTTGAAAGATGAGAGGGCTGAGGCAAATCATTCCTAGGAGAATTGCTTTGCTATTTGGGAGTGTGATTGAAATCTACATTACAAAAAGAGCAGGACTGAGTGTATGTTTCGTTGTTTGAAATGACTTGGGGCTAGGGAAACACATGTTTGTTAAAAACTCTATTATGGGTATTGAGTTTACCAGTCAGGAAAAGAAAGCTTAAGTATTACTTTAACTCCCAAAGACAGCTGAAGAATTTTATCTTCACCTCTAACTGTAATGGATGTTCCTGAAGCATTTTTCCTCTGTGGGTGATGCTCTTTTGTGATACTGAGACCTAAAGAAAGATGACAAACTGTGTACTGTTTGCATGCTATAACAGTAAAGAGATGAGGGGGGGGGCAATCTCTAAGGATCACAAGTCCTATATGCTAGGGCTATGCATTTTCTTCAAATGAAGCATGAATCCAAGGTGGAAAAATAAGGCATTGGAGATATTAGGCTGACTGAGAACAGGTGATTTTAGTCCAAGAACAAAAGTAATTGAGGTTACAGTGTGTAAGGATGGCTTTTAAACCCATTCCTCCTCATCACAGAGAAGCTGTCATCCTATGAATGTATAGTCAGAGGAAAGTCCTATTGAACCCAGCTAAATAGGTTTTTGTTCTCTCTCTGCGTATTTATGTACACATGCGCACATGCACACACACACCGGTAGACTTATGGCAAGCTCATGAATTTCATAGGAATATTCAGAGGTGGTTTTGAGGCAGTTGGTAGTCTCCCATTCAAGAACTAACCATAGCTGACCATGCTTTACTTCTAAGATCAGGCAGGATCTGATGCCTTTAGCATATTGAGGCAATAAATAGGTATTGCTGGTGTCTAAATAGAAGAGAGTACTGTAAGTGCTAGTCAAATTCCTTTTGGGGAGGAGATTTCAGAAACAAAGCAGCACAGTTGAAAGCACTCTCTGCTTTGTCATATCTCTGGTTTCACTCAGTGGTATTGGAGTCTGATGCCATTGTGATGGAGACTATGCTCCAGGTTTTAGTCGAACTTTAAATGTTACCCAGAGTGCTGAAATCTATATGGGCAACAGCACTGAGTATCTTGGACTTCTCCTTTAAAGCTGAGTGTAAAATCCAGAGTGGAATCACCATTGCACTAATTGGGAGCCATCAGCAACTACTGTTTTCACTCCTCACATGCCACATCCCTATAGTAGGTTTCATCATTGTTTGGTTTTAGACAGGACCATAACACATTGTTCTTCACAGTGCACTTAAGAGAAAAATATTTTCTATGCATTATATGCATAGCCAGTGTGGTGTAGTGGTTTGAGTGTTGGACCAGAACTCCAGGAGACCAGGGTTCAAAACACTGATCAGCCATGGGAACTCAATGGGTGACCTCAACAAAACCACACTCTCTCAAGTTAAGAGAAGAGCAATGATCAGCTCCCTCTGAATAAATATTACCAAGAAAATGCTATCATAGGCTCACCATAACTCAGAGTCATCTTGAAGGCTCATAACAACAATGCTGCATTTAGCACTGATGGGTTGCAAGCCCTTCTTAATGCTATGTCTTGTTTTGTTGTTGCTGAATTCTATATTATTTTTATTTCATTGTTAGCCAGTTTATGTTGTGAAAGTTGCACTATAAAAATCTGAAATAAATTAATGATGATGATCTATGAGGGGGTACAGAAACTTCATAGTCTGACACATTTTCCAAAACTTGAGCGCAGTTTTGACACTGTAGCTTGAAAGAATGTTATTCTGTATTGTAAATTCCAGTTTCCAGGAACTTCTCTAGAACTCTGCAAGTTCTAACTTCTGAACTTTTTCAGATTACCAATAGAATCATGTCAATTAAAGGTGGGTATTTTCAAGTGTTCACTCTGCGCTGTTATGACATCCCTGTGGAAGAGAATGCCAAAGGAAATACATGAGTTTATCATGCAAACATTGAGTGGTAAGTGCCCTTCATACTCAACTGTGAAGAAGTGGTATGCCAACTTTCAGTATGGAGACTTTAGGACTTCAACGGTGTTAGCTCCTGAAATTGTTGAGTGTATTCATGGACTGACAATTGCTGAGACACTAGAAATATCCTAGGAATGCTTTTGTTTATAATTCATGAGCAGTTGGCTATGTAGAAGCTGTCAACCAAGTGGGTGCTGAAACATTAGAATGCTGACCAGAAATGAAATTGAGTGGATTCTCCCAAGTTGCTTTTGTAGTGTTTTGAGCAATCTAGTGATAATTCTTTGGAATGACTCATCACTGCTGATAAAACATGGTTACATTACTATGGAGTTTATCACATGCGAGGGCTCCGGCCGCTCAAACGTCACTAAACTGTGACGGAAGCACCATGGTGGGATTAAATTGTTAATAAGAAAGGGCTGTTTTCCTAATGATTATGATAACACTTCCATGACGAAAATGAAAGCATTACACTTTAACAGCACCAGGTGTGATCCCACCATGGTGCCTCCGTCGCAGTTTGGTGACATTTGGGCAATGGGAGCCCTTGCGTGTGATAAACTCCTATGATCCAGAGACCAAACAATAGTCCTTGCAGTGGTGGTACTCAGGTGTCCCATGGCCGAAGCAACTGAAGGCCGAAAATTCAGTAGGAAAGTTCATAGGTTTTTTGGGATAAGGAAGGTATTTTGATGACTGACTCTTCAGAAGGACCAAGCAGTTACAACAGAATACTACTGTAAGGTGCGGTACAGACCACACCAAAGAGGTTGCCTGTAGCCGCTCCTTTTTCTGCTGTATTGGGGCCAGGGCAACCTTACCAGCAGCCCTGAAAAATGCCGCTTCTCTTTGGCCTGGAAAGGGGGTGTCCTTGCGGCTTCATGACCCTGGACACCCCTGGCACTAAAGAGGAGAAAGCGGCAACTGCTGCGGCCCCTTTCTCCTCTGCATCATTGGCACGGCCGTTTGGTTGCCATGCCAATGATGCACGGGCCAAAAAGAGCTCTGTAAGTGGCCTGGGGCAGCATGGAGATGTCACATGCGTGCTACTCCATTTGGACGCAGCGCATGCGTGATATTGCTATGCGCCCCATGTGGATGGTGCCACATAATAATAATAATAATAATAATAATAATAATAATAATAATAAAACTTTATTTATATACCACCCTTCTAAAAACCAGGGCGGTGAACAACAATTCCGAACAATATAGCAACAGGTCATACAAAATATTAAAAACAGATTAATAAAAATAATAAAATGTCCATGCCGGCAAGACAGTGCTGACAAGGGGAGGGGGGGAGAGTAGCTGGTCAGGGGTAAGCTTGTTCAAATAAGTGGGACTTTAGCCCCTTCCTAAATTGGGCTAGGGAGGTGGCTGAGCGGAGCTCGAAGGGCAGCGCGTTCCAGAGGTTGGGGGCTGAGATGGAGAAAGCCCTCCTGGTGGTAGAACTATATTTCGCCTCTGGAACGGTTAACAATAGCTGCCCTGTTGATCTGAGTGTGCGGGGCGGATTGTACGGAGAGAGGCGGTCCTCCAGATATCCTGGGTCCAAGCCATTTAGGGCTTTATAGGTAATTACCAACACCTTGTATTGCACCCGGAAGCGAATAGGCAGCCAATGTAAGTCTTTAAGGACTGGTGTTATATGACTGGCCCTGGCAGTGCCAGTAACCAGACGGGCTGCCATATTCTGCACAAGTTGCAGCTTCCGGGTATGGTACAAGGGTTGCCCCATGTAGAGCGCGTTGCAGAAATCCAAACAAGAGGTTACCAGGGCGTGTACAACCGTTTCAAGGTCTCCCCGGTCGAGGTAGGGACGCAGCTGGCGTATCAGCCGGAGCTGATAACAGGTGCTCCTGACCGTCGCATCCACCTGAGATGTAAGGTGGAGCGACGAGTCCAGGAGCACCCCCAGGCTGCGTACAGAGTCCTTCACGGAAAGCGTGATTCCGTTCAGGACTGGTGGAACCACCGCCAACCCCGGACCGGGGGAACCTATCACGAGTACTTCCGTCTTCTCTGGATTCAGGCTGAGTCTGTTGTCCCTCATCCAGCCCATTACCGACTCCAGACAGGCCACGAGAGGAGAGACGCCAATCCCGGTCACTGCATCAGTTGGAGACATAGAGAAGACTATTTGGGTGTCATCAGCGTACTGATAACACCGCGCCCCATGTCTCCGGATAATCTCTCCCAGCGGTTTCATGTAAATGTTAAAAAGCATGGGAGACAGAATGGCTCCTTGAGGGACCCCAGATGTAAGGGCCCTCTCATCGGAGCGCACGTCTCCCAGCTGCACCATCTGGGACCTCCCGGAGAGGTAGGACCGGAACCACTGGAGCGCAGTGCCCCCGATTCCCACCTCCGCCAGGCGTACCAGAAGGATACCATGGTCTATGGTATCGAAAGCCGCTGAGATGTCCAAGAGCACTAACAGGGACACGCTTCCCCTGTCCATGCCCAGACGGAGATCATCGACCAAGGCGACCATAGCAGTCTCAACCCCGTAACCCGCCCGAAAGCCGGTTTGAAATGGGTCTAGATATTCCGTTTCATCCAAGATCGATTGAAGTTGGATTGCAACCGCCCGCTCGATCACCTTCCCCAGAAATGGCAATAGCGAAATAGGCTGATAATTGTTGTGCAACAGGGGGTCGAGGGAGGGCTTTTTTAATAGAGGTTTAACTACGGCCAATTTCAAATTTGTTGGAAATTGCCCATCCCTCAGTGAGGTGTTAATAATCCGCTGTAACAGCAAAGTTACAGCTGGGCCCCCCTGTGCCGCTAGCCATGAGGGACAGGGATCGAGAGGGCATGTTGTCTTCCTAACACTTCCAAGGATCTTGTCCACATCCTCGGTACTGACAGACTCAAACTGATCCAGACTAACCAAGTTCACGGATGCCCTGGATACCTCTACTCTAGGATCTGCTCTAAGGCTGGCCTCAAGACCTTCGCTTATCCGAGAGATTTTATCCGCGAAGAAGTTGTTAAATTGGTCGCAGCAGGCCTTAGAAGGTTCAAGGATCTGGTTCGGGGCAGGAGGGAGCTGAGTTAGCTCCCTCACTACCCTGAACAACTCTGCCGGACGCGACTCCGCGGACGCGACACGTGCAGCATAGAACGAATTCTTAGCTGCACGTATCGCCTCTCCATAGTCCTTCAAAAGATGGTCTAGGAGAGTCTGGTCGGATAAGCGCTGGTGTTTCCGCCAGCGGTGCTCTAGCCATCGCAGAACCCGCTTCCGTGCCCGGAGGTCTTCTGTATACCAGGGCTTTCGTTTGGAAGCAGGCCTGAGAGGGCGCTTGGGAGCGATACTGTGTATAGCCTTGGAGAGGCCGGTATCCCAAATACCGGTCAAGACATCAACAGAATCGCCGTCATTTCCATCCATAAGCCCCTCTAGGGCTTCCTGGAACCTTTTGGGTTCCATCAGCCTTCGTGGGTGGACCATTCTAATAGGTCCGCCACCTCCGAGGGGGATCTGGGTAGATGCCTTGATCGCTGCCTCCACAAGGAAATGATCCGTCCATGACAGGGGGGAAATGTTAGTTATTTCCGCCCACGGATTTTCCATGCTCGTACAAAAAACCAAATCGAGCATATTACCCGCAGAATGCATTGGACCCGAGACCGGTTGAGACAGCCCCATGGAAGTCATGGTATCCATGAATTCACGAACTACACCGGATGGAACATAGCTGGCCGCGAAGGGAATGTTGAAGTCACCCAGGACTAAAAGCCTGGGAGACTCCAACAATACCTCCGAGACCAGCTGTGTCAGTTCGTCCAGGGAGTCAGTCAGCGCACGAGGTGGCCGGTACACCAACAAAATCCCTAAGCTGTCACTGGCCTTCAGGGTCAGGTAAATATACTCGATATAAGAAGTTTGACGAGCATGGTTCCTAGAAAGAGACAAGGTGTCCTTATGGATCAAGGCGACACCCCCCCCCCGCCCACCTAACCTGATCTGGTCCTTCACTGAGTACCCGGCAGGCAGGGCCTGGGCCCACACAGCTTCCCCTCCAGGCCCAAGCCAGGTCTCAGTAATGCAAGCCAGGTCGCAGTTGTTGTCCTCTATCAGATCGTATACAATGTGGGACTTGTTTTTAATGGACCTGGCATTGCACAGGAGCAGAGTCAGGGTTTGTGGTATGGATGGAGTGACCCTCAGGTTCCTTTGGATAGGAGAGGGACAGGAAGGAGAGATAGGTATTAAGCATCGATCTCTCCTTCCCCCGTAACGCGAGTCCCTCCTCCTACCGCCATACCTCAACTGGTATGGCGCCATCCACAACTACTAGGGCTAGGGAATGTGTAGTTGGTGCGCGCTCCCCAACCCTAGTATCGCCGGGAGCACGGCGCATTTGGGTGGTCTGTACAGCGCCTAACTTGCTATGCCAATTAAATGAGGCATTAAAGGAAAAATGGAGAGGGAAGCTGTGGAAAGGTGTTTTCTTTTTGCATAACAACATATGTACTCACAGGGCTGGCAAGACAGTGACAGTTTTGAAGAAGTTTGGGGTTTGAATGCATACATCATCCACTCTATTCACCAGATCTTGCTCCATCTGACTATTTCCTGTTCCCAGACCTTAAAAAGAGTTTGAAAGGAAGGAAATTTTTGAATGATTCAGAAGTGATGGCAGCAGTAGAGTAGTATTTTATTACCAGACATCAGATTTGTTTTTGAAAGGGTTAAATAAACTTGAGAAACTATGTGCCAAGTGCTGATATGCCAGTTGCACCCCTACCTGGAGCAGTGGGAACTAGAAACAGTTGTACATGCTCTAGTAACCTCTCGTCTTGATTGCTGCAATGCGCTCTACATGGGGCAACCTTTGTGCCACGTCTGGAAGCTCCAATTGATACAAAACATGGCAGCCAGACTGGTCCCTGGAAAATCCAAGTTCGACCATATTACACCAATTTTAAAATCACAACATTGGCTGTCTATTAGCTTCTGGGCACAGTACAAGGTGTTGGTTATCACCTATAAAGCCCTACATGGCCTGGGTCCAGTCTACTTGAAGGAACGCCTCCTCCCATACAATCCTTCCCATACACTCCGATCCTCCGGGAAAAACCTCTTACAATCTAGAAAGACCAGACTGGCGGTGACCTCCCAGAGGTCCTTCTCTGTCACCGTTCCAAAAACTTGAAATGACCTGCCGGAGGAGATTTGCCAATTATCCTCGCTGGAGGCTTTTAAAAAGGCGACAAAAACCTTTCTCTTCCGGCAGGCCTTCCTCAATTGATAATGTCCAGCACCAAATGAATCACCCTCCTTTTATTATTTTTCTTATTCATGGTTTGTTTATTAATTTTGTCATATTGTTATGTATTTTTTTAACCATGTTTTATTGTTTAATTTTATACTTGGGAGGGAGGGTTGGGCCGGGATCTTGTGGGGCTTGTTGTTTTTATTGTTCTATATTGTATAAACTCTGCTGTTACCCGCCTCGATCCTCAAAGTGGAAGAGGCGAGATATAAATAAATTTATTATTATTATTATTATTATTATTATTATTTATTGAACTTTGGGCTGAATATGTGAAATAGCATTTAAGTTTCATAGATCTAGGTCATTCCCTTCTTGGTTGGGCAGAGAACTTTTCAGCATTCTCTCGTATTTTACAGGGATATTTGTGATGTTAAGGGAATAGGTTAAAGACTGAAAGTATGTCATATGAATGCCAGGAATTATATCCTGATGTACTAACATTAAGTCCAGTTTCTGCCTCTCTTTCACTAACTAATAACATATATTCCACTACTTGGGCTGCATATTGTGTAACATAGGACCTTGCTTTATCCCAGAGACCAATTATTTGTGTAGCTTATTATAGCTTCTCTAGCTTATTATTAAGATTTATATTCCACCCTTGCAACATACTATCAGGGATGCATATAATAAAATACCAAAAACACCATAAAATCACTCATACATAAGTTTAAAACAGCAAACAAATAAAACAGCAAATAAAAGCAGAATAAAAAGAAAACCAGGGTGGAAAAGATCCACTTTTTTCCTTTCCTTTCCTTTTGCCTCTGCTATCCTGTCTTCCTCCATCTGGGCAAATTCCAAATACCTTAAATCCTTATATTTTAGAAGCAATCACTTCTAGGAGATTACTAGAAATATTTTTCCATGTTTTGAACAATTTTGACATTTTTTTTTGTTTTATGCTGGAAGATTATATTATATACATTTTTGTTTATATGACTCAGAAAACATTTGGTACAATGCACTGAAATTCCTATTTTATAACACAATCATAGGCATATCTCCCCTGGAATAAGTCCTGTGAGTAATGCAGCTCATTATCAGGTGAGAGTGCTCAAGACTGTAGCCTTAGTTACTTTATGCAGAGGTTTGAAAAGAAGACAGCATGCTAGGAAGTGCTTCACCATTTTGGTGTGTTGCACTTTTAATAAGAAACTGCCATTGACCTTTATATATAGACATTCAGGCTGAGCAACAGAACCAAGTAATAAAGAACAGTTCAAGTGAAGCATAGAGATGTAAAGAGACGGCATTTTCAGAATGAATCCATTGAAACCACCAGGGTCAGATGGAGTCAGAACACATTATTCAACCTATTATCATGAAAATGAGAGAGAAGTCATTGGCCTGAAGATGAATAACACAACTGAGAGCTAATAATCTTTAACAGGATACTTGAAGTTATTCTCTATATGATGGTTTGGAGGTGCCTTGATGTAATTTTAATTATAAGTGAAATGCATATTGAATAATGATGGGAGTAGCACTCTAGTTTTATTTCTGGATTCTGTTCTAAACCACTATGTGGGCAGGTTGTACAGTCGGCCCTTCTTATACACGGATTTTTTATACACGGATTTAAGCATACACGGTTTGAAAATGTTCCAAAAAAGTATAAATTTACCTTGATGTTCCATTTTTTATTAGGGACACCATTTTGCTATGTCATTATACTTAATGGGACTTGAGCATACACAGATTTTGTTATACACGGGGGATCTTGGAACCAAACCCCAGCGTATAACAAGGATCCACTGTAGTCCTGGGGTTCCCATTTTAAAAACGTACTACTGTACAAACAATCAGTTGAGGCCTCTGACAAGAATGATTTTTTTCTCTGTCAGAAGCCTACTGGATGGGAAGGGAAGCATGGAGTGACAAGAGAGAGAGAAAAGGGGAAGGGGATGGCAGATAGATAGAGAAAGAGCAATGGATTACAGAGTATGCTCATCTCATCCTCATTCCTATCTGCAGGACTGACCACCACAACCATGTGGCCCCCAACAGATTGCTCTGAAGGCAATGTGACCCCAATCCCTATTTCAAAGAAACAGAGACATTACAACTGCATCTTTTACAGTCATTTTGGATATTCCTCATCACTTATGATGTTCCTCACCACTAATCATTTTGCTTTCCATGTAGTTTTCTGCAAAGATACCTATGAAATGAATCGATGTATTAGAGCATGCAACCCATGACCAATTTCATTGATGTAGTTGATTAATATATATAAAAATACCGTACCCAAGTTTTGGCTCACTGGTTAAGACACTGACTCAGACTGTTGCAAGATCACCAGGTAGGCAGTTTGAGGCCCAAGCATCGTGTGACGGAGTGAGCTTCCACCAGTAGTCCCAGCTTCTGCCAGTCTAGCAGTTCAAAAGGATGTAAAAGTGCAAGTAGATAAATAGATACCACTTTGGAGGGAAGGTACGTAACAGCGTTCTGTGCAGTCATGCTGGCCACATGATAACAGAGTTGTCTTTGAGAAAACTGGCTCTTCGACTTAGTAATGGAGATGAGCATCGCCCCCTACAATCTGACATGTCTTGACCTCCTTGTCAAAGGAGAAACCTTTACCTTTACCTTAAGACAAAATCTGCCCTACTTACAAGGGTGAAACACACACACACACACACAGAGGTATACTTCTATACACAAAATTCTAGCAATAGATGTTTCTGTAGCTCAGATATTTCCCAGTTGTAGACTATGTAACAACACAGAACTTGCCCTTCAATCTCATCCTGAGAAGATGTGGGTTGATGACCTCCATATCAGTGGGAAAGTTAATGTGTTGTATGATATATTCTGGACTATAAAGGAGCTTCCCAAGATGTTGAACCCAACCCCAAATAGTTTCAACACCCTTGACAGTTCTTCAAAGTTCAGAGTAACAGTATGTGGATTCACTGCCCTAATGGGATGACAGCCACCAACCTTTGCTTGCTACCCATATGCTACAATTCTTTTCACGGTACATACCAATGACTATAACCACTTGAAGCTAAAGTGGGTTGGATTCGTACCTGCCCCAGCACTTCATGAATGGAAGGGCTTCTTCCATTACTGGAAGGAAGAAGAAATCAGTGGAGGATCTTATTGGGAGAATAATGCTCTGCTCATGGGGAATCTGGTCCACTGAGTATAAATGTATTTCTATGCTTAATGTAGGGCATTCTGTAGGAATTAGAGAAACCTTCTTCCCCATCAGATGTCTAGGAACACCACTGCTACTTTGGGACCACTGCAGTGGAAGAGCTTGTTTAATTTCTGGGGAAAACTTTACATGAAATTTTATGTGCACACAATGGACAGGGATTGCACTAGTTTTCAGAGCATATTTACAATATCTACACCCATTTTTTTTTCACTTGTTCATGATAGTATACTTTTGGTTTTAAAATAATGCTCACTATGATGGCATCTTATAGCAAAAGAAATGCTACCATAGTTTTACATCAAAGCCAAATGCAGGAACAGTCTTTTAAATTTGTCTGAGAAAAGAAATGGAATATATTTGAAGAATAATGATCAAGCAGCATGAAAGATAAAGACAGTAAATAGCGGATAAATCTAGGACACAAATGATTCTGCTGAAGAAAAGGTACATTGATCTGTTATGAAATAATGCTACATTATTCTTATTCAACACAACACTTCCAAACTCGAATCTCCCATTCTTCTGCAGAGATGTATATCAAGTAATATTACTAAATAGCACCCATTATTGTCTTTAATTTTGTTTCAAGGAATTCTCCATTTAGCTATTTTCATCTTCTATCACTGATGCAAACTAAACACTTTTGCACCTTCAGACTAAACACTTTTGCACCTTCTACACCTATCCTTTCATTTGTCTGTTGAAGTGAAATAACGAAATCAAGAACGAATTTCCTAATTTTGCCACCACCAGCTAAAAACATCAGTCATTGGTTTCCACAAAATTTCTGGGAAATTATCCAAAAGCTGCCTTTGGACCAAACAGTGGATTATCAGTAACAGATGTCCTGTGCTTAGCAATAACAGTGAGCTTAGTTGGTGTTATCTATTTACAAAGAAAATGGTAGAATGGGCAGTAAAGTCAAAAGTGCACAGACTTCTAGTGCTGACAGCACATCAGGTTTCAGCTCAAACAAGGGCTTAAAAACCACCCTATTCCTTTCTGGTGGTAACTTTCTGAATTTAGAGCTAAGCTAGATGTTTTAAGGGCAATCAATAGTCTCATCTACATTTTAACTTTCTAAAACTACCTTTAGAGCCAGCATAGTGTAGTGGTTTCAGTGCTGAATTGCAACTGAGGAGACCAAGGTTTGATTCCCCTCTTGGCCATGAAACCCACTGGATGACTTTGGGCAAGTCACATACTCTCAGGTGAAGGCATTGGCAAACTCTCTCTGAACATTTTTTTTTTGCCAATAAAACCTCATGATAGGTTAGCCTTAGGGTTGCCATAAGTCAGAAAAGACTTGAAGGCACACAACAACAACAAAATTGTGAGGTGTGACAGATATGCAACATGACTGTGTTGTGTGGTGGTAGTGGTGGGGGGCTTTAATGCTTTCCTCCCTGTGTTATTTCTCCTTTCTTGAAATATCCATCCCTATAGTTTGCTACTGTTTGTTTATGTGTTTATTATTTGGTTTCTATCCTGCCTTTCTCTCAATATGGGATCCAATGTGACTTATAAGCTAAAACAAAAACATAGCTAAAATACAGTAGAAGTTTTTAAAAATTCAAGAAACAATCCAATTAAAACATAATTTAGAACAGATTCATTTTTTTATTTTAAAATTCTGAGCAACTTCTAAGTAACTTTTAAGTAACTATGTTCATCTGTTACTGAGAACTGACAGCAACAGAAAAATCCTATTGTTGAGAGTGGCAGCTGGGAGCTTTCTGTGAGTGCCACAGTGAATCCACTCCTTGTTTTAGAGACGCTATCTAAGGTACTGAATCCTTCCCCAAAAAAGGTTTAACACATTGATTATTGTTGTTGTATGTTTTCAAGTCATTTCTGATTTATGGAGACCCTAAGGTAAATCTATAATGAGGTTTTCTTCTCATGATTTATTCAGAGGAGGTTTGCCATTGCCTTTCCCTAAGGCTGAGAGCATATGATTTGCCCAAGTTCATCCAGTGGGTTTCATGGCTGAACTGAGAACTGAACCCTGGCCTCCAGAGTTATAGTCCAACACTCAAACCATGCTGGCTCAGATGTTGGACTAAAGCTCAGAGTGCTTTTCCTATTCCACTGATATGGGACCTATCAGCTTTCACCATTTGCACAACATTTTTAGAATAGCAGGGAAATGCTTATTTTTATATAAAGGATAGGAAGCTTTTAAATCTATCACAAAGCATGAAGCAAGGCAGTGAAAGATTCTGGCCGTACTGTGCATAGTATGCCAGCAAGCCTTCTGTTCTGGGCAAAATGATCTAACAGGTCTGGGAAGAGGACTCCCTGCTTTGCCTTTCTTGTGTAGATACAAATGCACTGAAGGATAATCCCTCTGATATTAAATCTTATTCAAGCTGACTGTTGACATTGTCTCAACAAAATCCAGTAGAGCTGTGCATGAAGAACAAAATATTGTCTACCTGGGAATGCCTAGCAGCTGGCTGGTGAGGTTTCTGAATTGCCTTTATCATGAACAACTTACAAAATTCCAGGCAAGCCTTGCCTCCTCCAGCATATGACAGAGATCCCATTAAACACAAGAACCGTTATTTTTCAAATGTGCTGTAATGTAAGGATTAGGTGCAAGAGATATGGACTATCTTGGGAGACTCAAATACTTCTCCACAAAGCACATATTCTATGACATTCACTGCCACACCTTTTATAATGGCCACTAATTCTGGAGGGGTTTTCAAAGATTTTTGGCTGCATCTGTTCTGCAGAAATCATCTAGTTTGACCCCACTTTAATTGCCATGGCTCAGTGCTATGAAATTCTGGGAACTGTAGTTGTTTGGGTTCAAGAGAAGGCTAAATGTCTCACAAAACTACAGTTCCATAGCATTGAGCCATGGCAGTTAAAGTGGGGTCAAACTGGATTGTTTCTGCAGTGTGGATGCAGCCCTAGACCAATTCCTGGAAGGCAACAGTTAATCATAATGGCTAAATGGAACTTTCCTGTTCAGAGGAACATCTATCCAGCTATTGAAAGGAAACAAGAGTGGAGAGAAGGCTATTTCCTTTGAGCTTCTTAATGTTTCCAGGCTGTCGAGAAAATGATGTTGTTAAAGAAAAGCCTTTTAACATGGTTCTCTACTGTGTGGCACAGTGGTTTGAGCATTGGAGTACAACTCTGGAGACCAGGGTTCAATTCCCAGCACAGCTATGAAACCCATTGGGCAAGTCACATGCTTTCAGCCTCAGGAGAAGGCAATGCCAAATCTCCTCTGAACAAATCTAGTCAAGAAAATCCCTCAGGGTCTCCATAAGTTGGAAATGACTTGAAGGTACACAACAACAACAAACTTCTTTTAACTCTCCTGCTTCAAACTACTTTTGATTTGTTTTTCATTTTTGTATTTCAAATTTTTAAAAACTATTATCGGATGGTTAATTACATTTTAATGTTAATCTCTTGTACATTTTAGGTAGGCTTTTTTTAGTACTGTTCTTTGGGGAAAAGGCTGGAAATCAATGATGATAGTGATGATGCTGCTGCTGCTGAAGAAGAAGTCATAGTAATCACAGATAATAGTGTTATAGTGACAATTACTATTTCCCACTGTGGGAAGTAAGAAGTTCTTTGGTTTCCTGTAGCAGAGTTCCTCTGATATTCCCAAGTACATTCAACTGTATGTTTATTTAGTAATTCTAGCTAAAAGCTTGAAACAACAAATAATTATTACAAATAATTTGTAATACTGTGTTAAATAATAGGTGTGGACACATGATAGGTGCACAAAACATCTTGGTATGGTTATTACTTACAAAGACTCTAAAGGAGCCCAACCTTCTGTTTTCCATCTGTAAAACAACTTTCAAAAGAGTGTTTTTCAGTGAAAAATAAGTTTGTATGCATCAAGGGAGGTGGTTTGAGGTTGCTGGTCAACCTTTTCCCATTCTACCATAACCATATGATGGAAGGAGGGAGTTTCTATGACCTTTGAGGGTTCTTTTAACTATCATGCTATTTGTTTTGTGTAAGAAGAGTATTGGTTGCCACTTGGGTACTTTCTAAAATGGAGTGGTGACTTCAGTTGCAAGGTTGCTTCAATTGCATGGATCCTGTGTGTCTATTCTAATTAACAGACCATTTTGCGATTTTGGCAGTGTGCCACTGGCAATCATCTAGCTTTCAGATAATAGTAACTTTGGATTGAAACACAACATAAGATATCGCAACAAATGTATAATGCTTGAAGAGTGTGTCCATTAAATAGGGATGAACAACTTTTGCTTTTCCATCTACTTGAATGTGGTTGATTTCAGTAAATTTTGATCAAAAATAACTGAACCAAAATGTTTGCCCATTACTAGGCAATGGGGAAACCTGTTAATTTCTCTTCCTTCCACATTAAATTTTTGTGGATTTTGGAGAAAAAACCTCAGTGGAAGAAATGACACTCCAGTTCATTTTCCATTCAGAGGATCTTCTGTTATGCAGGTCTCTATTTCAAGATGGCTTTTTTCACTTTCTTTCTTGCTTTTTGAACTGATTTTTTAAAAAAGAAATCATACATTTAAATAAAGCATCAAAATGTAAGCCTTAGGCAGTGTCTAGCACTGTAATTTTCTAAGCCCATTAAGTTCTTTTGTAAGAACTAAAAACTTGCCTGGTTTATTGAAGAAAGCCAGCATGAAAACATAGAACTAAGAGAGGGTGTCTGTATGTTTTAAAAGAGAATTCCTGAAGATTTAATAAATACCTTCTGTGCCCCAGTTCTGTCATTAATTACCTTCTTTCAGACTGCCTTAACCACCACTGCAGCTTTCCTCCCCATTTTGTATGGCAATGAACTGAATTTCTTGTTTAGGGTTGAATGTATGGGTCAAAAGGCCTGTCTTCCTCCGAGTCTGGTGTTGTCCTGTATAGATGCCACAGGCCAATAGCCCTTGGCTAGGATTGGTCACTCCAGATGCTGGTTCAACAGTTCTGGGACAATTGCAGCCCAAAAGCCTTGTGTAAAAAAGACCAACAGTTTGTGGCAGAGTTTCCTGGAAATTCCACAGTGAAAACTGGCAGACTGCATGACCCAGCACCCCCTTATCTGCCACCGGCATCACATTTTCTATGCAGGCCCTAGTCACAGCCTGTAATGATGGAAAGGGGTGCCTGGGCCATGTGGGAGAAGCCAGGTGGCCCGTTTCAACCCTTACGTGTTGTGTGTGTGGGGGGCTCTCCCCACAGCATGCTATGGCGGCAGGTGGATGTGTAAACACCTGCCCATCACTGAGCTGGCACAGGGGATGGAACTGGATCACAACCTCAGGTGGGATAGCATGAGGTTGGCCCATGGTATCCTATCTGTCTGTATGAGCCTCCTGTGATCTTTTTGGCCTGAAAACCACAGATTAAAAAGTGCAGCTTCAGGACGCTTTGGGGGCATGGCCTGCAGATGATGAATCCCCCTGGATAGTAATAATAATGCTAATAATAATAATTAAAATGTATTTGTATACCGCCCCTCCAAGCAGATCGAGGTGGCTCACAATAATAAAAAAGCCTTAAAACACATTAAAACAGTTATCATCATTATATCCCAACCTTCCCACCCATCCACAATAAAATACAATTAAATGTTAAACAATTATTAAAACAAGGCAGCAGCAGCTCCGGACAATAGTGGATGCTTCATGGAATTAATAGAAACATTACTAGGATGTTAATCTGGGAAGGCCTGCCAGAAGAGAGATGTCTTGATCGTCTTTGTAAAGCATTCAATACTGGTGATATGTCAGATCTCGTCCAGCAGGCTTTTCCATAATTTGGGGGTGGCAGAAGAGAAGGATCAGCTGGAAGCTGCTCTGCAGCCACCTAAGGTGGCCCAAAGCTGGCCAGAAAAAGAGCAGCAAAAAGCAGCTCATTTCTAGTGGTCCATTTAGGACCTCGGCAGCGGCCAGCTTCAGAACCGCAGTATCAGGTTGCCGCAGTTCCAAGAAGATAGTGGCTGACTGAGGCTGGAGTGGTGAGTTGCACAGAACCAATCTGTACCTTCTACAGTATTTTTGGTGGGAACCCTGCCAATTTGGGTACAAGTTTAAGTGTATTCTCTACATTCCTTTTTGATTGATTATGAATTCCTATAGCATTTGCTCCTGAATTATAGTGTCTTTCCATCTTTTCTTTTTTTCCACAATTTCATTCCTTTCCATGACTCTTGACTGTTATTGTTTGTGCCTGGTGTGTGTGTGTGGATTCTTGGTTTCTTGGTGGCCAGTTCTTTTGTCTCTTTTGCCTTGAGACCCACATTGCTGGCATGTATAAGCATTGCCAGAATGTTACTCATCAGGCACTCAGGAAATGCCCTTTCTATTTAAAGGCATCTGCTTGAAAGGTTAATCTTTTGGTGTCAAATCAGGATGCCAAATCTTGAGTGCAGTACTCTACCATAAGTGTAATTTCTATATCATATCACAGATTGGGATGTTAGTATACTCTTTAAATCAAATTGATCAACAAATTCCTTGGCTCTCCCTGTACCTTGAGACATCCTAACATCCCCAGTACCATTCATCTTGTCACTGATATCTGGAACCTAAAATATGCCTTCAATATCTGGAAGGTCAATCTCAATATTTTTAAAGGGCTTCTGTTAAGAATGAGATGGGAGAGGTTATGAACTACTGAAGCTCCCTCTCTTGAACCTAGTGTCCTTCACCACAAGTTGTTTGTGGTTTCTTTCAGTGGGGACCTTGCTAATTTGGGGTACATGTCTAAGTGGGATTCCCACTGAATCTCTCCGTCCTTTTTGACTTCCATGACATTTACTTCTGAGTTATAGTGTCCTTCCATTTGATAATTTCAGTTTTTTGCATGACTCTTGTCTGTTATCAGTTGAGCCTTGTTGCCTCTTCTCCCCTGGTACAGCACAAGTCTATTGAAACCACCTCATCTGTACTGATAATGTACAATTAGTTTCCGGGTACAGTACAAGGTGTTGGTAATCACCTTTAAAGCCCTACATGGCTTAGGTCCAGTTTACTTAAGGGAACGTCTCCTTCCATACAACCCACCCTGCACTTTCAGGTCCTCTGGGACAAATTTACTACAGCCAAAGAAGACCAGGCTTGCTGTGGTTACCCAGAAGACTTTTTCATTGGCCGCTCCTAAACTTTGGAATGACCTACCAGAGGAGATCCATAACATAACATCTCTTGAGGCCTTTAAAAAAGCCATTAAGATGGATGTCTTCCATTGGGCAGTCCCAGACTGGTACATGGGCCCTCTCCACTGTCCCACAATGATGCCTCTTTGACTCTCCCTAAAATCGCCTCATTGTAATGGGGATTAATTCTATTGTAATTTTATTGTGATTTTAATAATTGACTTTTTATGCTGTTGTATTTTAAATTGTGGGTTAAGGATTGTGTTATTTTATTATGTTTTATTTTGATTGTAACCCACCCAGAACCTCCAGGGAGAGGTGGGCTATAA
>NC_056523.1:296566817-296671499 GCF_019175285.1 Sceloporus undulatus | reverse complement strand
ATTATTATTATTATTATTATTATTATTATTATTATTATTATTATTATTATTATTATTATTATTATATAAAGCTTGACTATTCCAGTTTTTTCCAGTTGGTATCACTCTTGAGCTGTTCCCTAATGGACAACCCAGGCCAGGATCACCTTGGGAGTGCCTGTCACTTCACTAGGACCAACCACTAACATTGTATCTGCCACTATCTGACTTTTGCTTCTACTATAGATCTCACATCATCCTAGCCATTCCCACCTTGCCATAGGTTTCACCCCCTACTGTGATCCGATAGTTACACTGTGGTTTGTTCATGCAAAATATTTGCTATATCTCACTTTTGGCTGCCAAGTTCCTCTAATGTCCTCAACTTTTCAGTCTCCATGCAACAGGTCATGCTGGGTTCATCCATTTGAATTGGACTGTTTACTTCTATCATATAGCCTCTGCTAGCATTCTCACTGTCTACCTCTCAACTCCCTCCCACAAATACTTTAGCTCAACCATCTCCCCCATTATCCACCAAAACAGTTTCTAGACTAGTATCTGCAGTCATGCAGAATTTTTGAACTCTACTCTTTTCCCATTTCAATTTATTTGGAGATTATCAGACAAGGCTAAAAGGCAGAATTAAAGCAGAATAATGCATCTATAGCTGAACCTTCTCAGATGATGCCATGGCTTAGCTGTAGCTGGTCTGTTCTCCACCATCTATAAGTACTGCACAACTTTTCATTGATGGGCTTTCACCATCAAATGCTGCTAATACAGCTGCTGTAGCATTAGATTTGTGTGTGATAATGTCTAGGCTGCCATCCTGGCATTGATCAGTCATGTGGTGTCAGTTTCCTCCTCTCCCTCACTCTCCCTCCCTTGCTATTCCCAAGCAACCGGTTCTCTCTCTCTCTCTCTCTTTTTAATTTTTTTTCTTTTCTCCCCACACCCCAATAGCATTGTCATAATGCCTAAATTGTTTAAAAAGTGATAGAATAATAATAATAATAATAATAATAATAATAATAATAATCCCTGAAAGGCATAGTGATAAAGCAATAGGGGAGGGAGATGGCATTAATAAGCATGCTGGGAAAGAGCATCTCAGACCTGCAATCACATGTGTTTCTTTTTATTAACATGACTGTGGTTAGAATGAGGGTCTGTGTGATAATCTCCTTCCTATTTCAGAACAGGAAGCAGTAAACCAGTCATTGGATGGTTAAGATAAGGAAGATGGAGATAACACCTTAGATTGCTCCTCTTCAGCTTCCCTGGATTTGACATCACTGCTCAATATTGTTGTGGATTACCAAAACATTCTCTTCCTAATCAAGTCTTATTCTGTGGCTCATAGGGCCAGCTGCCCACAAGGAAACAGGATAGCATAAGAAAATTCTGCAAGTGATGGACTGGTAATGTCCGCAATAGATGTGAAGTTGAAGGCTTTCACAGCCGGCATCCGTAGTTTTTGGGTGGGTTTTTTGGGCTATGAGGTCGTGTTTATTCCTGACCAGCATCTATGGCTGGCATCTTCAGAGAATGCTGGCATGGAAGAGAGTGGGAAGAAATGATTTATATGTTAATCTGTGTGTTGTTCTGCTGTTGAATGGCAAGGCCTCGGTGTGTCTGTTTAATTAATGATCCATTATCTGTTGGGAAAGCCCCTGCCCCTGGGTGGTTTTCATTTACATTTGCTGGGTCTTGATTTTGGTGTTTTTCAGGACTGGTAGTCAAACTTGCTTTACTTTAAGGGTTTCTTCTTTCCTGCTGAAATTGTCTAGGTGTTTGTGGATTTCAATGGCTTCCCTGTTCATTCTGACCTGATAGGTGATGGCATGGTCCAGAATTTCATGGTTTTGAAATAGCATTTTATGCCCAGGATGGGTTTTTTATTTTATTTTATTATTTTATTATTTAATTAATTTATTTCTAAAGCACTGTAAATGTACACAGTCGGCCCTTCTTATACACGGATTTTTTTATACACGTATTCAAGCATCCACGGTTTGAAAATGTTCCAAAAAAGTATAAATTTCAAATATCAAACCTTGATTTTCCATTTTTTTTAATAAGGGACACCATTTTGCTCTGTCATTTTATTTAATGGGACTCGAGCATACACGGATTTTGTTATACATGGGGGATCTTCAAACCAAACCCCAGCGTATAACAATGGTCCACTGTAACATGTTCTGCTACTGCTGACTTTTCTGGCAGACTCAGTCTGCAGTTCTCCCGTGTTCCTTGATTTGCCACGGTCCAGCACCCACATGCTGGATGCAGTGACTCTGCCCCTATTGCGTCATGATGCTGCGCGCCCTTCCAGGCTGGATTTAGGCCGCAATGTGAGGTTGCTGCGGCCCCGATCTGGCCATGAAATGGGTGGCTACATGCCACCCATCTGTACAGCCCCTTTGTTAACTAAGGTATGCCTATACCTCAATAAGTATTATTGCTGAATTGTGGTGTAAAAGGAGTGTGGTTCTCTTTGATACTCATTTTAGGCCTGGCAGAGCTTTTGTGGCACACCTTGGGCCAGAAAGAAGGAGCAATAGAAATGGAACAACTTATTTTTCTGAAACATTTTAAACAACTTCCTTAATTTTGAGAAGTATAGACAAAGTGAAAATGAGGAAGTGATACTGGCAAGTGAGAAATTAAATGAGATTCAAACTCAGATAAAATGGGCTCACTTATATCAGATATAAGAGAATAAATTACATTTGAAATCGCGAAAGCTGAAATAATTTAGCAGTGTTTTTCTGATTAGAAAATGATCTGTTTATTTCACATCTTGTTAAGAGTACCATTGTGATAGCAGAACTGTGTCATATTACTTGGAAACTGATGTTGTTTTACTGGCTAAATGGTGACTCTTTCTACAACCAAATTTTAATTAATTGTTTGACATAGTCATTCCTTCCCTTCTCCATACCTGATGGCCTTTTAGTTATCTCATCGGTTTTACAAATTCCAGATTATGTCATATATTTACCTAAATTCAAAATTCAGGGCATTTAAATATGATTAGGTCTGTAGAGGCACTGTTGCACAGTATAGTAAACTGCTATTACATTATGGCTCTGTGTTGAAAAATGCATTGAATTGTAACATTAGGTGAAGAATATGACTTTACTTTGATGCCGTTTTAGTATTCAAAAGCCTCAGTTTTCAAATATTCAATCTGAAAACAGTTCTTTGCACATGATTAAGCAATTTTAATCCTGTTTATTTATGAGGCATGTTTTATTGCACTCATTTCCTAAGATATTAATTCTATTCCTTAGTTGTGGTTCTTCTGTTATTTAATGGGAATGAAGCATAAATTGTAAAAAAGTAAGTCCTCATGCTTGTCCTAACAGCAGTAATAAGAATCTTCTTTTTATTATTACCATTTTTATAAAACCTTCTTTTTATTATTGCCATCATTAGAATTTACTTTTACAGAGAGAACCAAAGATAGCCTGCTGCATTTTTATCTTTTTGACTGAGAAGACTACCCTCAATGGCCAAGGTCAAGCTGACATTAGTCAGTCTAACCAGGGGCTTGTCTACACAGGTGAACGCCACTGAACTCATTCCAAAGCTAGTGCTGTCTGTCTCTATAATGCATGGTGATATCCAAAAAAATACTGTGGGGTTTTGCTGTTTAGCTGACCTAGCTTCAAAGTAAGCAAATTCAGGAGAAAACCTGGAGTTTCCCCAAAACCTTGGGGTGAGTGCAGCATTTTTGGTGTATGGACAGCTAGATCAGACCTGATTTGGACCAAGCCCAAATTGACACATCAAGAGCTGTGCCACACACACACCTTTCATGCTGAGCAGCAGAGGGAATGAGGATGCTCTGTCTTTGAAGCCACCACCACCACTTCTTCACTGGCAGGAGCTCCATGGAAAGGCTGCTCAGCATGCCACCACTTCTACTGAGGATAGATTGGGATGTCTGTGTGATCAATGAGACCAGAGGGTAGAGGGATCTCCTTTAGATCTAATGGCTGAACATCTCTTGAAGACATCACAGCCAACAATCAGTCCCCCGCCCCCCAATCTCTGGCTGTGACATCTCCAGAGGGTGTCAAGCCATGTAATTTAGGAGCAGGGCTAGATTGGTGGTTGTGAAGTCTACAGGAGGCATCAGCTATGCAGTTAAGGGGGTACCTCTACTTTCTCTTCTTGTAGAAGAAGTGGCATGCTAGGCAGTCTTTCCATGGAGGTCCTGCTGGTGAGGAAGCAGCAGTGGCAGCTTCATAGGGGACAGTCCAGCAAAGATGATGGGATGTTGGCCTAGTTAGCCCATGTAGACACTGCTGCACTACTGCACAGGATTTGGCTCAATTTGTGTGGCTGCCATAGTGTCTATTTTGAGTCAATATGGAACTTTATGGTTTGGATTTTCAGCCAGTATAGACAAGCCCCAGGTACAGCACACATAGCTGTTGGAATCCATTTAGATTCCTGGGTTTGCACATGAATGTCTTTTTAGCATTTGTTGTTGTTATGTGCTATCAAGTCAACTTCAACTTATGGCAACCCTATGAATGATAGACTTCCAAGTCATTGACAGCCCTGCTCAGATCTTTCAGATTCAGGTCTGTGGATTCTTTGATTGAGACTATCCCTTTGTAATGTGATCTTCCTCTTTTTCCTGCTGTCTTCTACCTTACCAAGAATTATTGTCTTTTGTAGTGAATCATGTCTTCTCTTGATATGTGCAAATAAAACAGTCTCCATTTAATCATCTTGGCTTCTAGGGAGAGTTCAGGCTTGATTAGCTCTAGGGAGTTTATTGCATGCAATTTTCATGCTGACCCGGGCACAGGATGGGGTCAGGCTGGAACTGGTTAAAACTGATTTTACTGCATGGAAAATTGCTGCTGCACTGCCACCCAACCATTACCCATCCTTCAGTAGTGGTGTGTCGGCCGATTTTGATACTACGAAAGCTTTCCATGATAATAAAATAAGCCACCAGAGCACTGCTGGAGGATGGGTGATAGTCGGGCAGCAGTGCAGCAGCAACTTTGCATGTGGTAAAATCAGATTTAACCGATTCCAACTCAATCCCATCCTGTGCCTGAGTTGGCATGAAAATTACATGCAACAAACTCCCAGGACTAATTTGTTTTTAAAGCAGTCCACTGCATCCATAGAAATCTTGTCTAGCACCACACCACAAATGAGTTGATTTTCTTCCTGTCAGCTTTCTTCACTGTCCAGTTTTCACAATCATACACAGAAAGTGGAAACTGGAAATGCTACGTCATTTAATATGATGGCATTTAATTAGCCTTTAATTAACAAAGAAGTAAACAAGAAGTTGAGTTAAATAAAGCACTCTCCTCAGTTTAAGCAGCCTGGGGGGAAAGCAGCAAAATTACAGCATGTGCTGTGGATGTTTGTTTTGTACCATTTTTAAAATTATTATTTTCTTTTTTAAAAAGCCTGGGGTGTACAGTGAAAGGATACAGCTCTCTATGGTTCAGCAGGGGGGCAATAGACTCTACAAGGCCCTGGAAGTTGCCTGGGCTAGAAGCATCATTTATCCCTCTGTTCATTGGGGGAAAAATTGGGGATTGGGCATTGTGCTATGTGCCCAGACAGTAAGACCATCTAAGGTTCTTTGGCTGTAAAGATCTTTCTTGTTCATTGCTCTGATTTGAAACGAAAAAGGGGAAGCAGAAGAACAAAAGAGTAAAATTTCATTCTCTGCTCACAAGAAACACGGGGGCCACAGTAAGAGTATAAGAAA
Source organism: Sceloporus undulatus (assembly GCF_019175285.1). Taxonomy (NCBI): domain Eukaryota; kingdom Metazoa; phylum Chordata; class Lepidosauria; order Squamata; family Phrynosomatidae; genus Sceloporus; species Sceloporus undulatus. The sequence goes on along the minus strand of NC_056523.1, from coordinate 296,665,759 downwards.
GAATGTATGGATAGCTCTACAGGAGCATACCTCTCTGGTTGTGGGCCTTTTCAGTCTATATATAGTACTACATAACCTCCAACTGTGCCAATCTGGGCAGAGGCAGTCTTGATTAATCTTCTGTCATCTCACTTTTTCAGATGCTTTTAAAAAAGTCCCAGTTTCTCTCACCTCTTCTCACTGCCTCCCTTTGTCCTCAGCTCACTTGAGTTGCAGTAAACTGAATTCAAAGTGCAAAAGTGCAAGTGGACTCAACTCAGGAGGAGGGAGAAGAGGGAAGAGATGGACTCTTGGTCTTCCCAGTAAGGTCAGGTAAAAGCAAACTGCTACAGCCTCTCTTAGCTTGTGGGATCCACAGCACGGTTCTGGCTCATGTGTACAAATCAGGGTGTCAGAGTGCAGGACCAGAATCCTGGACAATCAACCAGTCAGCTTAATTGATAAATCAACAGCACTTTATTGATGGTTCCAGAATCAGCAATTCCTCATCACTCAGCTTCTTAGCTGAGACTGACCCCTCCCAGCCAGACCAAGGCATAAATTCCCTCGAAGCCAATCTACTCCACCCCCCAGCAAAAGCCCGCGCAACAGGACCCCTCCTTCCTTTCACTAGTTTCCATCCTCCATTACTTTTCCCTGAGCTGCTCTTCTCACAGAAACGAAACTGCATTCCCAGCCTCTGCAAGCCAGATCCTCAAGGACACCAGATAACCCACACCTGGTCCAGCCTAGCACTACATATCACTATCTCTAAAGCCAAGCTAAAGCGTAACCCATCTCCCAGCATCCACAGTTACAATACATCTGATAGAATACATCAGGATTCTAACACAGGGTTATTTGAAAAATTGTCAGATGACTACTGTACGTTTGACTTTAGGCTAGTGGTTCCCAACCTTCCTGATGCCGCGACCTTTTCATACAGTTCCTCATGTTGTGGTGACCCAAACCCATGAAATTATTTTTGTTGCTACTTCATAACTGTAATTAAATAGGTGTTTTCCAATGGTCTTTGGCGACCCCCATGAAAGGGTCATTCGACCCCCAAAGGGGTCCCGACCCACAGTTTGGGAACCAGTGCTTTAGGCATTTCCTCCTGAGACACTGGAGATTATTGCACAGCATTTTCCTAATAGGCTGGGCATGGCATATAACCTGAATGGAATTAATATTATCACACAACCCAGTTCTTATTCAGTACTCATCCTGAACCCAGTTTGGCCTTCTGTTCCTGGTCAAAACCAGGAAAATTTTGGGCCATTCCAGGTGATGTGTGTGTCATAATCCTACCGGTCTCAATCCATCCTTGTGTTCTGATTGGTCAGGACTACTTCCTCCCCTCCCATACTAGTACATTCCCAAACTCTACTCTTCTTCTGGTGGTGACACAAGGAGGGTGACACAAGTAATTTTATTCCCCCCATTGTTTTTTTAAAAGTTTTTATGCTATCATGTTATCATGCTATATTAATGAGAAAAAACAATGCATGCTTGCAACAAAAACATTTTGTTGACATTCCTTCAAATGCCAACATTGGGGAGGAGGGGTTTTGCAGTACTAGAAACCTCACACCAACAGTACGCATGCACAAAAAAGAGATGCGATATGAACAACCTGAGTACCATTTTGGCTAGAACAGCAACTGGTGTACAATAGTATCGGTTCTCATCATGTTAACATTGCACTATTATGAGTCAAATGTGGTAACACCCATTCCCATATCATTAGTTTACAGAGCGTTTCTGGGATGTGATTGGAAAGTTATGGATGCTAGTGCGATAATCACCACTGTTGCCTTGTTTCTTGAGATCCAGGGGGTGGGTTTGGAATAGGGGGATGGGACCTGCCAGGTTGTGATGTTGTAACTTCCTTAAGTTTGCATCTCTACAAATGGTGATTTCAGGAAGATTTTTTCAGTATTTTTCATTGTTCCAGCCCCTCTTCACCCAGCAAATATTAGGTCTAAGAAACAGAATTCATCTCTTTCTCTGAAGTCTCAAGAAATTCCATTGTGATCTTATCTCGAAGCTGGGGCCTTTTCCTACCACACAAGTATATCACTATGGTCTAATCTGCACTGCAGGTTAGACCATGATACAGAAATAATACAGTTTGACATCATTTTAACTGCCATGGTTCAATGCTATGGGATTCTGGGAGTTGTAGTTTTTTTAAAAAAATTGTTTTCTCTTTGTCAGAGAGCTCTGATGCCACAACAAACTACAAATCCCAGGCTACGATCAAGTGTAGTAACAAACTATAAATCCCAGGATTCCATAACACTGAGCCATGGCACTTAAAGCAGTGTCAAACTGCATTATTTCTGTAATGCAACTCAGCTTTATCTATCATAGGCACATCCTATAGAATCCTGGGGTTTGTAGTTTGGAGAGGCACTAGAACTGTCTGGCACATAATTCTAAATACATCTTCCTGCACACCTCAGGATTCCATGGGAGAGGACTATGGCAGCTAAAGTGGCATCGTAGCACTATAATTATATAATGTGGAAGGGCCCTTAGTGAGATATAGCAGCTATGGTGGTACCAAAATGGGAGGGAGAGTGTCCAATCAATGCTGAAAGTAATTTCCTGTACTGCTTTCTTATAGATATATACATACATTCAAATAAAATCAGCAAAGGAAACCAAGGATGCTGATTCAGAGCAATATATCAGGAAAAGAACTAAGTATAATATCTTTCTTCATTCTAACTAAGCACTCCACTACAATTTCTTGCTCCTGTGCTGATCTTCATTTGTACCCTGATATTATTTTTCTGAAGGGAACAAAAGTTTCCAATATCACATGTCTGTTAAGAATCTACATAACCAGTAGTTTGATAAGGCAAAGGAACAAAAAAGGGCAAAGTGTTGTATAACCAGACACCTTTTCTAATGTGATGATTGAAATCAGAGATTTGATTTCATGCTGTTAAGAAAATACAATAGCACTTTGCTTAGCGGGCAGTCTTGCCATTTATGCAAAGTATAAAAGCAACATTCTTTCCCATCTTGTAATTAAGAATTAATATGGCCCACATTAGATGGGAAAATGTGTTTAGTAAGTGCCTAAATTCCCTAAAGGCACCAGATTTTGTTTGATCTTAGAAGCTAAGCAAGGTCAGCACTGGTTAGTACTTAGGTGGAAGGCTGCCAATGAATACCAGTTAGACTCCAAGGTGCTACAAGATCTCTCTACATACTGATTCTACAGACTGACATGGCTATATCTTTGAATTCAGGTGCTGTAGGTTATATTTCAGAGGAAGGAACTGGCAAAACCGCCTTTGACTATTTCTTGCCTAAGAAGACCTTATGAAATTCATGTTGTTGCCAGAAGGCAACAAGTGACTTGAAGGCACAGGCATGCAGGTGTGTTTTGTCATTTAAAAGTCATGAAGGATCCTTGCACTGACTGTACCAGAAGAAAGAGAAAGAAGGATGGGGGAGAAAGAAAATTTGCATGCCATAGAAATAATTCAGCTATCTCATGCAAGCACTCCTGGAGGATTAATCAAATTATGGAAAGGCTTTGGCTCTTGAACATTATTAGCCATTACAGAATAAATGTGTTAGAGTCAGGAGGCCAATAGGCATGTGAAATGCTGAGTGTTTATATAAATGATGATATGAAGTGACTGCTGAGAATGAAAAAAAAGTTCATCTAAGGATCCTTCCTTCCTTCCTAGTTTTTGCATTTCTGATTAGTTTTTGTGATTATTTAGAAATAAATCAGAACTTGCATTGCCTCTGAGCAAGAGAAGGCAGTCAAATTTGGTGTGAAGCAATGGTTCTAAAACACTTCACAAACCTAGGAAATACAATGTGATTACTTTCCTCCCCCCACCCCCCAAAAAAACATCAGAAATGCATGGAATGGTTAACAAATAGATGTCTGGATAGAAAAAGTAGTATAACTCAACATTCTGAAGGATTTATGTCTCAACTGATGGTGGCTGTAGCCAAAGATTTGACTAATTTAAATTGGTAAATTATCATCTGTTGTCCTTGCCTCTATAGTTCCTGGTGTTACCTGGCCATTAATTTTCTCACTTTTTGTTCCCAAGGATTCCTCCTACATACCTTCCCACATACCCTACATTTCACAAATAAAAATCTGCACACATGTGGCCAGGCAACAAGTGGGCAAAGGTTGTTAATGGGGATGAACACACAAAACTATTATTTTAAGGTGAGCAACCCTGTACTTAGGAAAGCCTGAGAAACATCAAGATTATTGAAATTCTAGCCCATATTCTTCTCTCCCTCGTGCTGAGTAGCATACAAACTACATTTGCACTTTGAACTCAGTTTTCACCATTTGAAATAAGCAGAGGACAAAGGATGAAAGCAGCAGGAGGAGAATGAAACTGGGACATTTTTAAAGCATCTGAAAAAATGGGATAACAGATTATTAATCCTGACTGTCACTGCCAAACCAGTTGGACGATATGAGCCAACAGTTGGAAGCTATGTGCTATTCCTTGCCAAACTTTCACTGGCACCACCAAATCTCTTATTATGGCAGCACTTAGAAAATGTATTTTTAAAAACAACCCCCAAAGTCCTTCACCAGCATTGGACTGGGTAGCCAGAAAAGGGATGATTAAATTTTTGGCCATTCTGGTTGGAGGATTCTGGAAGTTTTAGTCCAAGAAAGGAACCTTTCCATGGTCTAATTATAATAAAGATGCCATGTGAAATCAGTAGGGCTCATTTTCACACAGCATGATTAAGGCATTAGCACTGCTCATTCGGATAAGTAATAAAAAGCTAAAATGAAAGAGAGATCTCTGACCTGACCTGCAAATGGACTGTGTGATGTGCTCCTTCATTTCAAGGAGTTCTAGATGTTCAACTCCTCCTATGAAACAGGGAAAGACTGATTGACAAGGAGCTTTTTATGTCCTTTACTTTTTTATTCCAAGCATTCCCTATCTGCAGAGACAGCAGCCAATTTGAGACAAACTTGATATGTGACATTCACAGAAAGTACTACAGGGAAAGATATAGTCCATCTTTTTGCACGCAACCACTTATTGTGAATAGCACTGGTTCCATGATTTTTACACATGGAAACCTGAAAGGCTGTCTGTTAGAACTCAATAGTTTTTTTTTAGTGTTTGTTAGATATGTCTTGCCTAAAAGAGCACCACACATTAAAAAGCTTGATTTTGTGGTAAAAGTAATCACAGGTAAAGTTTGAATTGTGTGCTAATTCACATGTGTCTTTCTTTCTTGGTTGTAGCAGTGAGTGCTTACTGGTTTAGTAATCTAATTTTGCTGACTTTAAGTAGATTAGACAAATTAGTGGAGGAGAGGTCTTTGGAGGCCTAGTTAGAAGCTTGTTAAGAGCATCGGTGTTGTCTGGTCTGTGAAGTCGAAGGCTTTCATGGCCGGCATCCATAGTTTTTGTGGGTTTTTCGGGCTATGTGGCCATGTTCTAGAAGATTTTCTTCCTGACGTTTCGCCAGCATCTGTGACTGGAATCTTCAGAGAATGCTTGCCTGGAAAAAATGGGTATATATATATATGTACTGTGTGAGCTTGAGAATGCAGGAGTGATTTGCATGTGTATTGTTCTGTGCTGATGGCAGGCCTCCGGCTGGGAGGCTAATGCAAAAGAGGATTAGTGTCTGCTAATTGGTGATCATTATCTGCTGAGAAAGCCCCTGACTCTGAATGGTTTCCCATTTGCATTTGCTGAGTCCTTATTTTGCTATTCCTCAGGACTGGTAGCCCTTAAAATGAACAAAAATTGGCTACCCATCCTGAGGATTAGCAAAATAAGGACTCAGCAAATGCAAATGGGAAACCATTCAGAGTCAGGGGCTTTCCCAGCAGATAATGATCACCAATTAGCAGACATTAATCCTCGTTTGCATTAGCCTCCCAGCCTGAGGCCTGCCATCAGCACGAGACGTCTGTATGCAGCACCGCCATTTTGATGTACTCGTTATGCGCGAGGGGCAAGGCGTGTCAGGAAGTGCCGCCCCTCATTCGTAACGATGGTGCCCCATAGGGCCCGTCCAGAACGCGCCATAGTGAGCTTCTGATGGGAGTTGGCACACTGTTAACTCCATATTGCAACTGATAATTTCCTTATCAGTGAGGAACTGAATCCATACTGAGTCTTAACTTGAACTTTAATAATAATAATAATAATAATAATAATAAATTTATATTTCTCACCTCTCCCAAGTGGATAGAGGTGGGATTACAGCCCAATAAAATATAAACAAAAACACATCAATAAAATACAATAAGAAATAGTTAGATTAAAACTAGCTCATCATTATATAACAATACAATACAATGCAGTTACAGTTATACAGCAGTCAGGTGGAGCAATATTCTTACATGAGGTCAGGTGGATAAGCTCGCCGGAAGAGATCCGTCTTAAGTGCCCTCTTAAATACTTCCAAGGAGGCAATAAGATGGATCTCTTCCGGAAGACTATTCCACAATTTCAGAGCAGCCACAGAAAAGGCTCTTTGGGAAGTCATTGCAAGTCTGGTTGATTGATGTTCTAACAGATCCTTCCCAGTTGTTCTGAGAGTGTGGGGAGGATTATGTAAAGGAACTTCAAAGGAACTATTAAAAATATTAGACTAAATATTAGACTAAAATCTGGAATGGATTCACTATCACAATGACATGGAATTCTTTGAAAGGGTGGCAGGGACCACCATGCTGTTCTCTTCCACCTCTGCTTCTTCTCATAGGCTAGGGAAACTACCAATTGCCAGGTTGACCAGTGATGAGAAAGCATGAAGCAGTACCAATGGAGATAATAAAAACTCAGCAAACATGCCATTGAGCAAACCAGCTAGAAAAACCAGTACTGTAGCCTTGGGGGAAGTGGTGGAGGAGAATGAAGAAACCAGAGTGTACAATGAGTGCTGGGCTTGCCTCTGGCAGAAACAGATGGTTAGGAAATTGCTAAGGAACCTGCCTAAGAGGTAAAGATTTGCCCAGGGAGGGGGAGAGGAAGCCAAGGTAGGCCTCATCAGCAAGATCTTCCCAGAGGTTTGGCTCCTAACTTCAAGTGTCACCATTGGGCCAGCTTTCCCAGCCTCCAGAATGACTCACAAGTTCTGAAGAGCTCCAGAGAGTTTGGCCCAAAGTTCTTCTGTAACCCAAAGAGCCTGCTTGACTTGCCTGTTACCCTAGAGGAGGTGAGTGACCCTGAGGGTCTGAACCTACATGCAGTTACTCTCTTTCACAAACCTGACTACATGGGAACCTAAAACTGAAATGAGGATGATCTTGTGCATACTTACCTTACAAGTGATTGACTGTACTGAGACATAGGCCTGAGATAGGCGGGCCGAAAGGGGTGTGGCGGCGGCAGTACTAGAGTGCTGGACCACACAGCAACCACACGGTCCAGAACCCTAGTATGTAATGGCGGTGGCCTGATGGCGGCATCCTGTCCACATGGCTGCTGCCATTTTCATGTGACAGATGCATAGTATCCACACATCACGGAGCATCCATTATGTCACGAGTGTGCCATTGGTGCACTTGCAACGTAACCTGGGCGCTGTTAAAAGAACCTGGGAAAACCAGGTTCTTTTAACTCCAGAGGGACATTGCGAGGTCTAGTGGCTGTGGTGTCCCTCCAGAGTTAAAATGGGTGCCTGCAGACCTCGATTTTTGGGCTGTCTGTACTGTGCCATAGAATACTAACAGAGCTCATGGCCCTGGGGGACAGAGCTCATGGCCCTGGGGGACAGGACAGAAGGCCTTGTCACTGTCCTGTTCTTATGATGTAGCAGAGGGGTGGAGTGTGTGTTTGTGCTTTGTAAAGCTCTAGATCAAATAAATCTCCCTGTGGTAAAATTCTGAATGGTATCTTCTTGATCACTGATGGAGCCTAATGGCTATGATGAGCAGAGTCACAGGAACCCACCAGGTGCTACTAATTAGAAGCCAGCATGTGGTCAATAGTAGTGTAGAATCATCAATTTCAGAAATAGCATACTGTTGAATAGCATCCCATTGAACAATAATATGCCATTAAACATTGGTGTAATACTGTCTTGATCACATCTAAAGTGGGAAGTTCCCCTTGAATTCCAGCTGGCTATTGGGAAACAAGCAAAGTTGAATTACTTGGCCCCTAGCCTGATTCAGCTGAACTTCTCTTACATTCTTATGATTCATAATGCATCATATAGAATCCTCCTGTGACCTAAAATCAATTCAAATGTAATACTTCTGGATAAAGACGGACTTACCAGAAGCCTACCTGCTGCTTCTGATGCTTCACTGGAAAGGCTATTATAATTGGATACAAGTTGTTCTCAAGGATACTTTTGCTTTTAAGGAAGCATGCAGAGTTTTACCACTCTAGTTTCAAAAATGTAGTAAAATCTGTCAGTGGCCATTGTTTTTGTTAGTCGCTTCACAAGGCTGGTTCATGACCTAGAAAGTGGGTAAAAAGCTGCTCCCTGCTGTCCTGAGTATGGAGTGATACAAGCTGTGAAGACAGTGGTCTATGAGAAATAAATATGTATGTAAGGTTGCTATTTCTAGCCACAGCTATTAAGAAGTAAAACACATAATGACTTCATTCACATTTGAAATGATCTGTGTACCCAGATTCGATTTTTGAGATGCCAAGCTTCATCAGGCTTATTTGCAGAGGGCAAAGTAATTTTCCATGGTAATTTTCCTCAGATGGTGCATAAACACAGCCCCTGAATTTTGGAAGTAATCTTATTTCTTGAGTGAAGGATATCATAAGACATAGCACAAGAGACTTCTGAAAATGATATGCTGTGAAATATGATTGGATATCAACTTTTTTCAACATTAGGTTTTTTTTCAACATTATACACTTTATGAACAACTGGCTTGTACTAGAAATCTAGTAATTATTTACTTCAGGTAGCTGAGTATAAACCTTTTCCTCATTTGAACATTTCTGAACTGCCTTTTGACTATAATAAGGACTTCTTAAGAAGTTTGCAATAATAAGCAAAGAAAATCCCTATAAGATGCCTAACAGATTTAATATAAACTACAAAGAGAGTGGTCAAATTAAAACTTCACTGTGATCAGATTAGTTAGATACTACACTCATACTGCTCTCTTCTTCAAAATATTTCAAAGCGCTTTACATTAAAGTTACAATCAAGGAGGTCTCCTATCTCGGTTAGGCCTCTTCAGTTTAATATTTGTAATAGTCAGTTTTGGTCAATAGTTTTCACAGTTTAGGGACCCATTTTTCCTTTACAGCCTGATGCTGTGCCTTCACGAAGCAATGAAGATCTTTAGTTAGCCATTCTACCATGGTGACTTTCACCTTTTTCAAATGATGTTATGATGATGCTTTAGAATTGTAATTGCCCATGTTACCTACCTAGGGCGGAGCAAAAAATTTCGGAGCTTCTTTTTGCGGCGCCTTTATGACATCGTGAGGCGCTGCTGGCGCATTCGCGACGTCATAGGCGCCGCGACACGTCTGGATGCTATGCGTCCAGTACGTAAACATGGCGGCCCCCTTGTGGAAGGGGCGCCGCCATGTTGTACGTATTCTATACGTACTAGGGTTAGGGGGGGTGCGGAAGCACCGCCCCTTCCTAACCCTAGTACGTATAGAAGACATACTATATGGCATTTTGTATCCCGCCACAGACTGCCTTTTTATGACTTCTGGTAACACTACTGTAGCAGCAGTATTGCAAATTGGAGCCAAAGAAATAAGTGAAGCACAGGCATGACACAGTGGTTTAAGTGTAGGACTATGACTCTGGAGACCAGGGTTCACTTCCCAGCTTGGCCCTGAAACTCAGTGGGTGATCTTGGGCAAGTCACATGCTCTCAGTCTCAGGGGAAGGCAATGGCAAACCACCTCTGACCCAATCTTGCCAAGAAAACCCCATGATAGATTTGCCTTAGGGTCTCCATAAGTGGGAAATTACTTCAAGGTACGCAACAGCAACAGCAACAACAGCAACAACTTTTGGTCCAACAGCCATTTTCACTTTCTTTTGCACAACGAACATGCTGCTGAAGAGCAGTCAGATAGTCAACTGTAGGAAAGGAATCCTGTGCAATTCAAAGTAGAATAAGTGTGGGGGGAATGTGCCTGGACAGAATCAACAGAAATAGGTTGTCATAAAAACAATATGAAAAGCTGGAATTCCTATTTCTGCAGTAGATAAATTTTCTCTGAATGAGTGGCCTTCAAATGTTTGGATTACTTTGTTTATTTATCAGTCCTTCTCCTGAAACAAGGTATACAAATTAACAATGAGTAATGCCAGCAAAGATGGAGGGAAGTAGAAAGTGAGGAAGGCCGCATGCTAGATGGATGGACTCTATTAATGAGATTATGAGTTTGCAGGAGCTGGGCAGAGCAGTGGATGACAGGGGGTCTTGGAGATGTCTCATCAGCAGGATCGCCATGGGTCAGATCAACTCAAGGGCGGTTAACAACAACAACAACAACAGCAGCAACAAAATAAATATGTTAAAATAAAAAATAATGAATTTTAAAAATTAAATAAGTGACTACAGTGGTACCCCGGGATACGAAAGCACCGCCTTATGAAATTCCCGGGATACGAAAAAAATCAATAGGAAAAAACTGTTCCGGGTTACGAAGGTTTTTTCGGGTTACGAAAAATTTTTTGGTGCTTTTCGCCGCTATTTCGCACGAAATCGCGGCTTTTCCCCATTAGCGCCTATGGCTTTTTCGGCTTACGAAGGATTTCGGGTTACGAACGCGGCGGCGGAACGAATTATTTTCGTAACCCGGGGTACCACTGTATGTGGAAAGGTCTTTAATGGGGTACTGAATTTTCTCTTGCTATTCTTGTTATGGTTTTAAAAGGATGAACTCATTTAAAGGGATAGAATCTTTTAAAACCATAACAAAAATAGTATAATAATAATAATAAGTTCAGTATCCCATTAAAGACCTTTCCACATAGTCATTCAGACACTTAGTGCTTGTTCATATACAAAAGTCTTTATCTACCAGTGCAAGGAGAGCAAGATGTGGGTCAGCCTAGTCTCCTGTGAAAAAATTCTATCGCCTGAGACCAGCTAATGAAAAGACTCTGTCCTAACCACAACATTGTTTTAATTTTTGTAAGTCATCTTCTGTGCAAGGGCTGCAGAAAAGACAGAAATAAATAAAATAAGCAATAGTGATAAGAACTCCCAAAACTCAATGGCTATGCTATCTGGGGATGGTGAGTGTTGTATTCTATTTAGTGGAGGGAAAGATCATTGCAAATTATGTAATCATAAATTCAATTGCCAGTCCCAATTAGAGTAAAACCATCAAATTGGAAAAACTTCCATAACTCTTGATTCACCATGTTCCCACTGATTCAATGGACAGGTATAAAGTAGCCTCCCCAAGACCAGTGCTCTCTATATAGATGCAGCAAAGAATTCTTTCTATGCTGCACTTATTGTGTCCGCAGAGTCTCGTCCAGCAGAGCTGTTTAGGGTGGTTAAAGAGCTAACTCAACTGCCTCCCACCCTAAACCTATTATTACAACCAAATAGAGCCTGCTGTGATGCTTTTAACACCTTTTTCATGGATAAAATCTCTCAGATAAGGGTCGATCTGGACATGGGCATTATGACAGAGATAGAAAGAGAGGTGTCCAGTGACTCTGTGGACTATGTTAGACTGGATCATTTTGAGTTTGTAAATACCGATGAAGTGGACAAGATTCTTGGAGGTGTTAGGAAGATGACATGCCCCCTCGATCCTTGCCCATCATGGTTGACCGTCCAGGGAGAGGATGCAACAAAAATATTATTACAATCTATAATTAATGCACTCCTTAGGGAGGGAAAATTTCCATCAAAATTAAAGTAGCCAGTTATCAGATTGCTTTTCAAAAAACCCTCCCTAGATCCCCTGATGAGGAATAACTATAGACTGGTCTCCCTTTTACCGTTCTTGGGCAAAGTGATCGAGAGGGCAGTCGCCTTCCAGCTCCAGGTTATCTTGGATGAAACTGATGATCTAGACCCATTTCAAACTGGCTTCAGGGCGGGATACGGAGTTGAGACTGCCATGGTCACCTTGGTCGATGATTTCCGTCTGGGCATCAACAGGGGAAGTGTGACCCTGCTGGTGCTCTTGGACATCTCAGTGGCCTTTGATACCATTGACCATGGTATCCTTCTGGAACACCTGAGGGAGTTAGGTATCGGAGGCACTGTTTTGCAGTGGTTCAGGTCCTACCTCTCGGGCAGAGCCCAGATGGTGTCGCTTGGGGACAGTTATTTGTCCAAGAGGGAGCTCATAATGGGTGTCCCTCAAGGCGCGATACTGTCCCCAATGCTATTCAACATTTACATGAAGCTGCTGGGAGAGATCATCCGGAGTCATGGGGCGCCGTGTTATCAGTACTCTGATGACACCCAAATCTATTTCTCTATGTCTCCAACTGTTACAGTGACTAGGGATGGCATCTCTCCTCTAGATGCCTGCCTTGGGTTGGTAATGGGCTGGTTGAGGGAAAATACACTCAGACTGAATCCAGAGAAAACAGGTACTCACAATAGGTACCCTAAGTCCAGGCATGGAGATTTGTCAGCCAGTCCTGGATGGGGTCACACTTTCCCTAAAGGACAAAGTTTGCAGCTTGGGAGTACTCCTTAATTCATCCCTGCAGTTGTCATCTCATATAGATGCAACGGCCAGGAGTGCTTGGTATCAGCTTTGGTTGATACGCCAACTGTGTCCCTACCTGGACCAAAAGGACCTTGAAGCATTGGTACTTGCACTGGTAATCTCTCATTTTAGATTTCTGTAATGCGCTCTACTTGGGGCTACCCTTGTACCAAGTTTGGAAGCTTCAATTGGTTCAAAATGTGGCAGCCAGATTGGTCACCGGCACATCTAGGTTTGACCATATAACATCAATACTAAAATCTCTTCACTGGTTGCCAATTAGCTTCCGGGCGCAATACAATGCGTTGGTCATCACCTTTAAAGCCCAACATGGCTCGGGCCTGAGTTACTTGCGGGAATGCCTCTCCCTACACAATCCGCCCCGCACTCTCAGAACATCAGGGAAGTATTTACTGGAACATCATAGTACTAGGTTAATGACAACTTCCCACAGGGCGTTTACAGCAGTGATTCCAAAATTATGGAATGGCCTACTGGAAGAGATCCATTGCATTACTACCTTAGAGGCCTTTAAGAAGGCACTCAAAACGGATTTCTTCTGGCAGGCTTACCCATCAGATTCTATATAAAAGCTGATGACAATATCCCACTCTCGACTGTGATCACTGACTACTGATAAACTGATTTTAGAGAACTAATAGGAATTGGTAAATTCAATATTAGTGTTCTATTGATTGTATTAGTATTCTGTATTATTTGTATTACCTTTTATTATTTTATTGTAATCCTGCCTCGATCTTTGGAGAGGCAGGAAATATAAACTCTATTATTATTATTATTATTATTATTATTATTATTATTAGTGTTGGTTAAGAATTTTCATAATTCTCAAACATGACTGGGAATGGTGGGAGTTCTAATGAAGTGATTTGGAGACTGCAAGGGTAGAGGAGGCCTGTGCGTAGGGGCAGTGATTACCAGCAGGCACACTGAATCTGCAGTTAACATGCAATCATTCTTTTGACCTTTTCATTTTACAATCATCTAAGTTAATGATGCCTATACAAGCAAGAAAGATGCTCCATTATTTCACTTTATTTAATGTGAGCACTTTTAATGTTCTGTCAGAAAAACTTGCCTTGAAAATTCTTAATAAATGGAATTACCAATTCTGGAGATTCCATGTTATTACAGGCAATGCCCAGGGGAGGAAATACCTACCTGTTAACATTCATCTGTTCCATCTGCCATTTACTGAACTTTCTGCCATCTGCTCATATTACTTCACTAACTCCTCAGTTCCTTTCTCTTCATTTTTTTCATGTAGTTTATACCCTAGGGGTGTTCACTTCTGCATGACCAAATTAGACAGCATGCAGTACAGAAAGTAAACTCTGCAAACTTAAGGAGAAACACTAAGGCTGACATTCTTTTAGTGACATTTAAAAATACTTTAAAAATATTTTTGTTGAAAGTTTTCTAATACGCTAAAAATCTACAGATACATAAAAAGAAAAAAGAAGAGAGAGAAAAAAGAGAAAAAAAATGAAAGATAAAGCATAGACGATAAAGATGAAAGAACAAAGAACCTCTTAGTGACATGGGGGCTGTCCACACAGCCCAAAAGGCGCGTGTTTTCCCTGGCATCACATTGTCTTGTTTAAACCAAAACTCTGGGGTGAGGATTGGGTCCTACCCTGGCAGACTGGCCACATCCAGTGGATCTGGCCTGATCCCAGGGAAATTGCCATTAAAAAAAAGGGTAAATGTTTTCCCCTTGATGTGATTGTCTAATTGTATCTGACTGTAGAGGGCAGTGCTCATCTCTGTTACTAAGGCAAAGAGCCAGTGTTGTCAAAGACAACACTGTGATCATGTGGCCAGCATGACTGCACAGGATGCTGTTAGCTTCCCACCAAAGTGGTACCTACTTATCTACTCACATTTTTACATGCTTTTGAACTGCTAGGTTGGCAGAATCTGGGACTAGGGGTGAGAGAGCTCACCCCATCACACAGTGCTTGGGTCTCAAACTGCCAACCTGCTGATCTTGCAACTGTCAGAATCAGTGTCTTAACCGCTACCGTGTCACTAGCCATTACTCCAGGTCAATTAGACCCCAGGTTTGCTGCGGAATTATCTGACTGTTTAAAAGGCCCCTCAACTCTCCTTACATTTCTGTGCCACTGCTCTTACTGGGATGCAGAAACAGGGCACCTGGCCATGTAGGGGCTTCCCAGTAGGAGTGACAGCGCTGAAAGGTACAGAGTATACACTGGTAGTGGGTCCCTGTGCCAGCATGGGGATGGGTGTGTAAACATCTATCCTTCCCCAAAGTGGGCCAGGGACCTACCCAGGTGAGTACCTGGACCAGAATAGCATGGTCTCAGCTCATGTTTTCCTGCTCTGTCTGCTCAGGGCCATACAGAATAATCCCACCTTATACTTGCATACGGTATCATTTTGATCATTACAGCGGCTGGTATTTTCTTCTTTTCTCTGCAATGTCCACATCAATTCCGGAACACACTAGAATGCTATGATGTGACCATTCCATTACTGGTGGTGAGGGGTCAGAGAAGCAACAACATTGCCAGCCCTGGTGTCACTCAGTGGGGGGGGGGCAGGGCTGCCAGGGGACATGGCCAAAAGGCTGTGGTCACCCCTTCTCCTTTGGTGCAGTGATGACAGCATCCTGATGAGACGACTGCTGCCATCATGGGAAAGCAGGGCCAGGGGCACTTGGCCTTCTTGTTCCCTGCTGTGGCAGCAGCTCCTCATGATGAACCACCACTGCAACAGGGAACAGGGACAGCTGCATGCGGCCTTGTCCTTCCTTGTGGTGGTGGCAGCTCCTCCTGAGGAATCACTGATTCTGTGGGGAAGCAGGGCCATGGGTGTTCACCCTCCCTCTAGTGGGAGGATGGCCTGATCAAGTGTCACCTCTCTTTGGGATTGTCACCTGGTATAGGTTGCATCGTCACACCAACGCACTCCCTAGTGATGCCACTGCAGAGAAGAATCTAGCTGTGTTTGTTTAGACTATTTATATCCTACCAGCCACATAATCTTCCACAGAAGCTTGCAAATTGTTGATTTGACAGTTTCCTGATCCTAGGCTTCTACACTGGCACACCCTGCCCCTTTCTATGGGAGCCAATGGTTTCATATGTCAATTGGCTGTGGCAGAGGGAGGGCAAGGAAGCGTGCACATGCTGGGCCCCTGGTGCTGCTGGGAAAGTGAATCCTGATGGCCACCGGAGCTGATTACAGTCCCCAGTGCCGGGTGTGTGTGTGAAGATGCTGGGGAGGGAGGGAGGGAGGGATGGTGCCACTGGGGACAATGTGACTTGACTATTTGCAAAATTTCATATCCGCATGGGGCCCCAGAACGTATCCCCTTCACCTGGAGGGACAGGTGTAGAAGCATCTTTAGCAATGTTTTCTTGTTTCTTTTTTTCAGTGTCTTCTAAATGGAGCTATCAGTAGAATAAAGTAATCTGAAATCTATTTCATTGCAGTAATTTTAACTGATTGATTAAATTTGTATAAATGTGATCAATGAAACAGATCTGATGAACAATCATGATTCATGTAAGGTACTATCTCAGTAAAGGCATGTCTGCTTGTGTGCCAAAGAAGTAGAAATGTGTGATTGTATCTCACACCTCTGTGTGTGTAAGTACTCGAAATGTGCACTAACTACAAGAATCAATCCAGACCCAGAGGTGGTAATGTGGAAAATGCCCTGATTCACTTCAGAGTGATTCAGAGGCTGTTTAGAGTTGAGTCATGAATTTTTAAAATATTTATTTATTCTCCACCTTTCATCCAAATCTGAGATGCAAAGCAGCTTACACAATATTGAAGCATCATAGTAAGCTATGAATATTAAGTTGTACACATTAAAAGTCCAGCATCTCCATTTATACCCAGTTAGTCACTGAACATTTGACTGAATAAAAAGGAATTTCTGTGCTGGTGGAAAGATAAAACTGGAAGGGGCAAGCCAAGTCTCCCTTGGGAGAGCACTCTATAATCTTTTTGGAATTACTGAGAAGATAGTCTGTCATTTCCTCAACAACTATATCTGTGAAAGTATTGACTCTGAGAAAAGGTCTTTTTCCTGCAGGTCTTAAAACTGAGAAAGGCTCATATGGGGGTTATACAGATTAGTTGCACCCGGCCTTTTTTTCAAAACAGAAATAAATTTACAGTCTTTTTTCATGCATTTTTGGCACTTTTTTGTGTGAATTAAATTGTTTGCATAAAAACACACTTTTCTATTTGTATAATCTTTTCACAAAAAAGTGTCAAAATGTGAAAGATCACTTAAAAAATGCACCAGAAAAGGGCACATAGAATCTCATTCAGTAAGGAGAATGCTTGCGGTCATGAATGAAAGCAGTAAAGATCTTAAGACCTCTTTTGGACATATCTTACCAAGAAAAAAACATGATAGGGTCATTTTAAACTAACCATAAATCTGAAAATGTGCAAGAATAGTCAACAGGGGAAACTTTATTTAAGATTTATACAGGTTTAATTATTGGTTTTTATCCTCCTTTAATATAAAGACAAATGTTAAATTGATGGTTTAAAAATTAGAGATACTTTTGATAACAGAACTGATTATGCTAAGTTTAATGTACTTATTCTGCTTATTGAATGTATACAGTATAATTAATTGAATGCATATTGTATTGTACAATCAATGATGTGCTGATTAAGAGAAATATATATATATATATATATATATATATATATATATATATATAGTCACCTTAAATCGGAAATGACTTGAAGGCAAACAACAACAGCAATAATGAGTTAATTTTCCCTCCCAAGTACACTTAACTTCTGCTAGGAAACTCAGCCAAAGACAGATATTTATTTATTTATTTATTTATTTAGAATAGCGTAGAGGGCTGGGAGTGGATAGAGGATGGCACTGGATGTTCCTGAGGAATAGTGACATGCCAATTGAACTATGGGCCCAAACAGACAGACCAAAATAAAGCTGCTTCGGGTCACTTTGGAGGCAAGCTGGAATACTACACCTAGTTCTGATCTGAGGGAGTAGGTTCAAGTCAGTGAAAGCTCCTGCTATCAACTTCTCTCTTTCAGTTAGTTTCAAAGGTGCTACAAGATCCCTTTGCATTCTGATTTTCCAGACTATCATAGCTATGTCTGTGAAGATGGGAAAGGATCTACAGAGCAAGCCTTATGAGGAACAGTTGAGGGAGCTGAGTATGCTTAGTTCAGCCATAATTCAATCTTTGAAGGGCTGTCATGTGGAAGATGGAGCAAGCTGGCTTTCAGCTGCTGCAGATAATAGTCCTCAAACCAATAGACTGAAATGCCAAGGAAATAATTTCCACCTAAATATGGAGGAGAACTTCCAGGTGGTTAAAGCTATTTGACGGAGGAACAGATTGTCTCAGAAGCTGGTGGACTCTTTGTCATTGGACTCTTTTTAAAGCAGATATTGAATAGCCATTTCTCAGCAGTGTTTTAGCTGTGGTTTTATACACTGGCAGGGGTTGGCCTTTGTGGTCCCCTTTACCTCTACAATTTTATGATTCCATGAATATCAGGCTTCCTGCTGCCCTGAAGGTATGCATAAATTTGAGCATCCAAGGCTTAAATATGCCACTTCTTACTCCTGTGAACAGAGAATATTCAAGTGATCTTTTGCATGTTGTAAAAATGTATTGCTTCTGTCTATTACTTTGCTGAGCTGTGTCAAAGTCTGTCTAATTTCAAGGATCCTGAAAGTTCATTTGCTCCTCGCTGTGCATAATAATGAAGGTAATATGTACAGCACAGGTTTTTCTGCGGTTTCATGGGAATATGTAAATATTGTTTCAAGGCATTTAATTACATGTCTGCTTGAAGCTGAAGATATGATTAGAGACAAAAATCCCCCTCCCAGTCTCATTTAGTTCAATGTCAAGCTACCCAATGCTGCAATAGCATCAGTTCAGCAATTTGTATTTCTTCTTCTTACTCCAAACCTGGAAAGATTAACAGAAAATGAAGAGTGAAGGATTTATTTGATATCACCACTAGTTTCCCTTGTGTTATGCACATGAGAAAACAGCTTTAAGGTACACAGATTTTTCTTTGCCTTTAATAAACTTGGGAGCAGAATGTCACATGGAACTGTGTGGAATAACTCCGAGCTCTCTGATGTGCTGATCAAAATTTCCAATGTACTTGATTTCATGGGATGGTGAATTTGACATTTCTGAGCTGGTTCTACTGTTGACTTTGAGCACAGAAGGAACATTGGGAAACCCTTAGATGTTGGTGTAAGTCTGCAGAAGGCTCCAACTGAGGAGTGAAGAAAAACGACATTGCCTATTCTAGCATCAGTTTCAAATCTTCTGTTAGCAGTCCGTCTTAACAGTGCAATCTTATAGCCACTCTCTTAGAAGCAAGTCCCATTGTGTTCAGTGGGACTTACTCCCAGGCAAAGGGGTATACTCTTTTGGACTCTGACCTGTGGCTTCAGTCCTCTGCAGCCAGAACACCACCACAGCAATACTAACACCATTGGTTTAATCCTTCTTTTCACTCCTGTGTCCAAAAGATCAGTTCTACCCTGAACCTGGAAGTAAAGCTTCTACTGGCTCCTGATACAAATAGTAGCAGCTTTAGGAATGTGATTTTCATGGCATCACAATAATGGGGAGAAAGTGTTAAACTCTCCCTCCCACTGTGCTATCAGTGCTGCTTGGTTCCCTTTTAATTATTATTTACACTTTTAGGAAAGGCACATATTAGTGGCCTTTATGTCAAGATATAACTTGACATCATATGTAGCTGGCACCAATGAAGGAAAAGAAGGCTGTGGACTGAACTGAGACATTTGCGTAAAATGACCCTTTGGGGTCATCTTAAAAAGTGGGATGACACAGGATTAACTGGAGCTATTCCAGCCAAATTGGGACAGTTGGTGGGTATGCAAAGTTTACTAGCTCTAGCAGAAACTAAGGCTTTGATCCATTTAGCACACCTGACTCTTTCTGTTTTGTGGAGTCTGGAATTCTGGTTGTGACTGTCTCTCCCACCCTTCAGTCTTGCATTTGAACTTCATTGCTGTGGGCCTTATGTGGACCATAGCCCTCCCTGGGAAGGCTTGCTTGCTATTCACCTTTTACTGCACACGCCAAAAACTCTTTTTTCTTCTTCCCTAGCTTTTAACTTGAGATGTGTTTTTTGCTTGTTGTGTTTATCTTAAAGTTGCTTTCTGCTGTTAATCAGCACATTGCTCCCCTCTGGCTTATTAACTGATATTGGTGTTTTATCCCATGTCAGTATGTTTTATGATCAAATGTAATGCAATCTTCTTTGAAAATGTTTAACTGAGGGGCAGGGTAGAAAAGTTTAAAACCAATACATATACTAAAAACTAGCTTTTTAAAGTGTGCATCAAACCAACAGTGGATTTACAGAAAATGTGGCTTGGATGTATTTCAGATTACCCGATAATTAAGAAAGAATTTGGGAAGACTGCTCATCTATTTGTAATTTATAAAGCAAAGAGGAGTGGTGAGCATGAATGAAAGGCCAATTGAAACCTGGGCAGGAGTGTTTTATGGTAAACTTTGCATTACTCTGGATTCCTAGCCATGATATCTGTGAGCTGAAAGCAACTGTAATGTGTGCAACCTTTCATTTCTATTATTGCTCAGTAAACTGTTCATGATTAAAAAATTATACATCTTTTTGCACCAAATTTAGAAAGATCTGCCAATGTGTGCTAATCTTCACAGTGGGAAACACTCTCCTTTAAACCCAGATAGATTTATGGAGCTAAGGTCCAATTGTGATCACAATTGTGAGAATTTCTAAGTGTGTGCCCAAATTTGTTAATAAGAAGCCAGAATGGAGCAATGTGCTGATTTTCCACAATAGGGACAAACAGAGAACAGGGGGATAGGGAGAATTTCACTGGAGAAAAATGGCATAATGGTGCTCCTTTCCTCCTCTGCTTGTTTTTCTGGCCTCTTTTAAAGCTATGAGGGATGTGCTGCAAATGCCAACCCCGCATTTTTGCTGTACTCAACTTTTCTTTGTGTTCTGCTAAAAAAAAAAAAGCAATACACAAAATAGAGAATAATTTTTTGACTAGCAGTGAAAGAAACTGTAAAAAAAATATGGAGAGGGAAGCATGAGGCACCTCCATGCTTTTTTTTAAAAGAAGAAGAAAAGACTACTACAGATTTAGTTTTAAAAGTATTTCCCTTTAATAATAATTTTAAAATCCACCCCACCCCACATGCGCCATTCCATTCATGAGTAGAGTGGTGTGTGGCAGCAAGGGAGAATGCATACACACACACTGCCATGCGCCATTTTACTCATCAGCAGAGAGGCATGCAGCAATGAAGGAGTGTACACACATCTGTGCCACATGCCATTCTACTCATGAGTAGAGTGGCATGTGGTAGCAAAGTGAGGGAGCTTCCCCTTTTGGCCCCAGCCCCCAGAAGCCCCAGCCCTCACGACAGCTGATACTCTGCACAGTAACGCCACTGCACCCATCTTTATTCCCCCCCCCCCAAAAAATTTATTACACCATGTATAATACATATTATACAATCATGTTTCATATTATAATTTTCTCCCCCCACCCCCCACCCAAATAAGAAAACACAGAAATTTACAGTCCAATCAACAATCTGTTTTGGAGATATGGAAAATATTATTGATTACATTATTAACTTCTTCATACCCCATTTTACCTTTCACGTTCTTAATTACTATTTCCCATTTGTCTTCCCATGGTTCTTTATTGCTTTCCCCAATATATTTTAATATTCTTTTCCTAAGGAAGTCGAATAGTATATATTCTTTTATATATTTAAATAAGTAAGCCTTGTTCCAGTTTAATTTGTTTCTCCATCCATAAGCAATCTCTGCATGAGCAGCTTTTTGAAATTGTTTTGTTACATATTTCTGATTATTATTCAATCCTAATTCCCCTAAATTGAGAGTCAAGCAATTTTCTTTACTTAATTGAATTTTTGTCCCTATAATTGTATTTATCTGTTGCTTAATTTCTGTCCAGAATTTTTGTACAAATGGACATTCCCACCACATACGTATATATATTCCTTTAACTCTACATTCATGCCAACATTTGGATTGAAATTTGTCATTTGTAAATGCTAATTGGTGTGATGTCCTATACCATTTCCCGATCATTTTTAATTGTTGTTCTTTTACATTTGTGTTTTTAATTTTAACTATTTCTTGTAGCCAAAATTTAATTTTATCTATATCAATCAATAAATCTTTTCCCCAGTTCATTGTCAGTCCCTCTATCATTCTAAATTGGGTTGTTAACATATTCTTATAAATTTTTCCTATTAGTCCTTTACCCCCTTCTAATTTTTTTAATTATTGCTTCTAATAAATCATTTTGGTCATCAATATTTAATTGTGTTTCATCTAGCAATTTTATTATCCCTTTTATTTGAATCCAATATTGCTTACCTATTAAAATAGTTAATTTTTCTTCCTGTATTCATGCCCATTAAATCATACAAATCTCCAATTATTTTAAATCCCTTATTCTTTAGTTTTTTAATTATATTTCCAAGATCTTCATTGTTACTTTTATTTAAATATTGAATTGGTAGCCACTTTCTATTTTTTATACCCAGGTTTTTACTCCACTTCTCTCATATTTTGTAATTCACCCTCATTGGATCAATTATTTTCTCTTTTTCTCCCCCCCCCCCATATTTTCCCCTTAAAGATAGAGACATATTCCATTTGATTGCTCTGTCTTTCTAATTTAACCCACTTTGTGTTATGATTATATTCTACCTCTATCGTTCTTAGCAATTGAACCGACTCAAAATATAATTCGAGTGATGGAACTCCCCATCCTCCATTACGTTGATGCTCATATAATAATGCCTTAGATAATCTGGCTTTTTTATTCCCTGATATCCATTTTAATATTGACCTATCCCATTTCTTTAAAACTTTACTAGGAATTATTTCTGGGATAGTTTGAAATAAATATAAAAACTTTGGTAGTACCATCATTTTGAACATTCTAATTTTTAACATTTTCCAATTTTTACTTGCCCATTTAGAAATTTGATTATTAATTTTTTCCATAATTTATTATAATTACTTTGCACAATATTATCTAACTTAGTTGGTAAATTTACACCTAAATATCTCATATTTTTAATCCCCAATTTCAATCCTGACACAATTTGGATTTCTTTTTGTTCCCGCCAATTCGTATTCATA
This sequence comes from Sceloporus undulatus, assembly GCF_019175285.1. Classification (NCBI taxonomy): domain Eukaryota; kingdom Metazoa; phylum Chordata; class Lepidosauria; order Squamata; family Phrynosomatidae; genus Sceloporus; species Sceloporus undulatus. The sequence goes on along the minus strand of NC_056523.1, from coordinate 296,642,859 downwards.
AACATTATCTCTGATTTATCCATATTAAATTTAAGCCCAGAAATGTTTTTAAATTTCTGAAATATTTGGTTACAGCTTGATTCGGTTTCTGTGTCACTATCAGAGCATCATCTGCAAATAAATTCAACTTAATCTCTTCTTTATTTATTTTATATCCCTTTATCTCTTCTGCATCTCTAATCATATTTGCAAATGTTTCCATTGCTAATATAAATAATGAAGGGGAAAGTGGGCAACCTTGCCTTACTCCACTTTTTATTTTAAATTTTCTTGATTTCTCGATTTCGTGATTCCTGCTTATATATAGTACTCTACATTTTTCCCCTGTTGAAATTCATTTTGTTAGTTTTGGCCCAGTTTCCAATCTGTCATTTTGAACTCTGGTGCTATTCTCTATGGTATTAGCTACTCTGCTAATTTGGTGGCATCTGAATATTAGAAAAACATGTCTTTTGTTTCATTACTTAAGTCTTTTACAAAGATGTTAAGCAACACGTAACAATCAGGATGAGATCCATGAGGGCAAGATCAGAAAGAGGCAAAAAGACAAATGGTTGCTACAAAACAGCTACAACTCTTTCAGAGTAGTGTCAGTAAGATCAATAATAGTACTAATATACAGTAAGCCACTTCAAGAGACTGGTGTCTTGAGGCTTCTTTTAAGAATACATTGGAGGCAGGTTGGAGCAGCAAGTTTATTAAAATATCTTTCATGTTCTGAGTCATCATACTTCCCCCCCTTCCCCGCCAACACTTTTTTTCTTCTACTCCACGTTTATTTAACTTTTATTGCGCTTGCAATTTTCCAGGGATTTTTGTCACACCTCTACCATTTATTTTAAGTTGATTTTGCTGCCTTACTTCAGACAGCTTTTTTATTATTAAAAATGCCCCTAAGACTAGAGTCAGCAGATCTGAAAACTTTCTTTTTGTGTTCTTTTATTCCAGAGCTCTCTAACCTCTTCCATCCTGGAACTTTCTCTTACCATTCTATAACCAACAATGGTAAAAGAGGTAACAACTTCAGCCTTGAAAGCACTCAAGTCTCTTTCACTAGCCATGTTACTTACTTTAATGAGGCTGCTTGCATAGTTCACTGACCTCATTATATTGGCTGGCAGTGAGTGGTAGGAGATGATGAAACTGCTGAAAATGATGGTGATGTCAAATCCAGAGATGACATATGGAGCTGCCTTAAATGACTTTTGGATCTTGATCATTAACATCTGGTCTGGCATTCAAGGTCTTAGGCACAGCTTTTTCTAAGCACTGCTAGCCAAGTACATTTTATTTCTATTTTTCCATTTAAATTATGCCCATAAACAACCACAATATATTGCTTGTAGAAAGAGAGAATGAGATACAGTACATACAGTCCTTTGTATCCCTGGAATTTTATGCATGGGCTCAGCCATATATACTGTATATATATATATATTTATTTAGCCATTTTATATAAGGGACACCATTTATTATGCCAAGGGATGCAACAGTGTCACTCTATTCTGCTCTGGTCATGCCTCACCTGGAATACTGTGTCCAGTTCTGGGCACCACAATTTGAAATGGATGTTGACAAATTGGAGCGTGTCCAGAGGAGGGTGACCAAAATGGTGAAGGGTCTGGAAGCCATGCCTTATGAAGAGAGACTTAGGGAGATGGGTATGTTTAGCCTGGAGAAGAGATGGTTAAGGAGTGATATTATAGCCCTGTTTAAATATTTGAAAGGGTGTCACATTGAGGATGGAGCAAGCTTGTTTTCTGCTGCTCCAAAGACTAGAACATGGAATAATGGATGCAAGCTCCAGGAAAAGAGATTCCACCTCAACATTAGGAGGAACTTCTTGACAGTAAGAGCTGTTCGACAGTGGAACATGCTCCCTCGGAGTGTGGTGGCATCTCCTTTGGAAGTCTTTAAACAGAAGCTGGATGGCCATCTCTTGAGGGGTGCTTTGATTTAGATTTCCTGCATGGCAGGGGGTTGGACTGGATGGCCCTTGTGGTCTCTTCCAACTCTATGATTCTATGTATATAACGGGACTTAAGCATCTATGGATTTTGGTATCCAAAGGGGATCCTCATACCAAAACCCAGCGGATACCAAGAACTCATTGTGTAAAGTTGAACGTAATCTTTGTTTATCCCTCTAATGGGCTAGAAATTAAATATATATTTTAATTAATATATTTAGGTGTGATTCCCACCTTGAACTGTGTTGGTCTTTCCTTCATCCTTCAAGATCCAGGCACCATAAGCCTGCCCTCTGGTCTGGAGGCACTGCTGCTGGACTGGAAAAACCTGGAAAGCGCATATTCACAGTGGAAGAATGAGAGGAGACAAAGTCCCACATACTAGGCAATGGTCAAAAACTTTTATTTTTTCAAAAGCCCAACATGTTTTGGTCTTGTCACCAATTGCCCTTTTTCAGGGGTTATTCAATCCTCAGAAATTTCTGGAGTTGCAATCTGCAATGTCTATATAAATGGATATTTATTTAAATAATCAAATATCCACTTGTATAGAGACTGCAGATAGCACCGCCAGAAATTTATGGTGATTGAATAGCCCCTGAAAAAAACCAATTGGTGATAAGGCTGAATTGCATTGGGTGTTTTAAAACATAAAACTCGTACTCTTCTTCTGCTGGTTAATGCCAGGTCAGTCCATAATAAAAAACTACCTTCTATGACTTAGCGACTGTGTACACTGATAGGAAAGGGCACCCTGGGGGGCGGAGTTGGGGCATGGCATCCATATTATACACACCCCGGCTCTGCCCCCAGGGCAGTGTGATACCACATGTCGCACCACACAGTGCACGGTGTCATGCCACTCCTCTGGCACTGTGTCCATATGATGCAGCACCGAAGGAGCACCGTAAAGCCGCGGTGCTGCAGCTATCGCACCCTTTGCAGGACTCAGCTCCTTTTTGCGCCCTGTAAAGGCCAGATCATGTCTAAGTATATCTCCTGAAGTTGGGTACAGTCACTTAAACTATGTGTAGATGTCCAACTTTTGTGTAAAGAACAGTTAAGGTGCAATGCTATGCATACTTATCTGGCAGTATGTCCCACTGAACTGGTTGGATTATCTGTATTCTTTCATATTATTATTATTATTATTATTATTATTATTATTACTAATTTATTATTAATAATAATCATAATAATAATTTATTATTATGAACCTGCCCATGTTTTTGATATCTTCTGGGATGGTTCTTCTCTCTGTCCCACCAACTTCACAGGTACATCTGGAAGGAACATAGGAGAGGACCTCAGCGGTTGTTCTCAAACACTGGAACTCACTTTCTAAAGAGGCTGAACTTGTGCTCTCCTTGATCTCCTATCATCAGCAGATGAAGACTTTTTTATTGTGGTAGACTGTTCTTGGGGAAATATCTTTTAATAATGCATTGTATTGTCTGTATTTGTTGTTGTTCTTTTTTTTAATGGGCATGCTTTTAATTGGTTTTAGTTCTATTGATAGTTTAATTATATTTTAATGTTTGTATGATGCAAACTTCTAGTTTTGCATCACACTAACTTTTAACTTTTGAATCCCAGGACTGGTGAAAAGGCAGGAAATAAACAAAGAAGTAAATAAACCTTCGGAGGATATAAGTATCAGATTGTTTTATTAATTTAATTCACAGAAATAAGGGAGGGGGGGAGAGGCATGGTGTAGTATATGTCTCTATGAAGTAACCAAATAACCAATGAGTAAGAAAAGATAAGATGCAAATCACACTTCCTATTCTCATTTGAAAGCTGCCATACATGTGGCTGAATTATGGGGTAATTCCTATTTATATCGATTATCATTGAAATTGATACCTTTAAAGGGAAGCAAGAAATGCTGGTGAGATTGGATTGAGAATGACACACCTTGCTGCTAACATATAAGAGCTCTAAGAGCCTTTTGGCTGAAGAGCAGAATATAAATACTCTAAATATATAAAGTAAGAACTTGATGTGCATGCAAAGACTTTGAGTGTGATTAGAGTGTGATTTGGTTAATGCACAGGTGAGGATTGTGGAGTTCCCCAGACGGAGTTGAACTGCAGCTCCAAGCACTCCTCACCATTGCTTTTGCTGGTTAGGGCTGTTGGGAGTGCAGTTCAACAGCCTCAGGAGGGTTGCACTATTCTCCCCCATAGCTTAATGGAAGCCAGAAAGGGAAAGTGGCCTGTGGATTTCAATTCACACAGAATGATGGACAATGAAACAGATGACTGGAAAGGGTGTGGGAGTCAGAGAGAGAGAGAGAGAGAGAGAGAGCAGTTACTTGTGGATATACTCAAGACTACTGTATATTTAAATATCATGTTGGGTTCAGTGGCAGTAAAGGACTTTATTAAAAGGTGGGTCAGAGGGAAATGGCAAAAGTGTTGGCACAAAGGCAAACAATACAATACACAGCTTAAAGCAGTGATAGCGAACCTTTTAGAGACTGAGTGCCCAAACCCAGTGGCATTCCTACACTTGGTGTCACCCATTCCGGGGGAGGGACTTCCAGGGGTGGGACTTTGGGAGGGAGCAGGACTTCCTGGGACAAAAACCCAAGGCACACTCTCTCAGCCTCAGGCTGCTTCTTCTTCCTCCTGCTTCTTCTCCCTCCCAGCTTTCACCAATGCTGGGCAGGCAGGTGGGCAGCTTGAGGTATGGGACTACCACCACAGCTTCTTCTTCCTCCTCTTCCTCTCCCTTTTCCTCTTGCCTCTTCCTCTTCCTCCTCTTTCTCTCTCCCTCCCAGCTCTCACCAGCAGGAGGGCAGCTGGCATCATGGGACCACTGCTGCTTCTGCTGCTTCCCTCTCCTCCTCCTCCTCCTCCTCTTCCTTCTGCCTCTTCCTCCCTCTCTCCCTTCACCAGCAGTGAGAGGTTTGTGTGCCCACAGAGAGGGCTCTATGTGCCAGCTATGGCATGTATGCCATGGGTTCGTCATGCCTGGCTTAATTTACTTTCCAGGGTGGGTGTCTGTGTTGGCTGTGGAAAAGGGGAATTATGGCCCAATGCAGCTGGAGGCTCTGGAGTAGAGAAAGGCATACACCCCACAACAAATCTAAATGCCTCAATTTTCCTCTGCAGTCCCTCTCAAAATGGCAACAGGAAGTGACACCCCATAACCCTGGGGAGGGGGTATTCGGAGGGGGAAGTAAAGGGTCTTAGAATGCCTATGGGAGTCTTGTGGTGAAATGTTCATGTTTGCTCATGTTTGGTGGATTTTCTTCATGGTTTGGAAGCAAAGATTGTCTAGAAATCATGCCAAATTTTAAAATTGAGGGTCTGGTAGGGGGCTTCAGGACCCATAAAAGTGGGCTCCAAGGGATGCATGTGGCCCATGGGATGCACTTTGTCCACCCCTGTGTTAGTGAGTTAAAATAGCTGTGTCTATCTTATGTTGTGAGGACCTACTGAGGACCCCAGGGAGTCCCTGCAGACATAATCTTATTAAGATGTAATAAATTTAAGACATAAAATGAAATATGAGAAAAAAATAAACATAGGGACACAGAAAGTGGTAAAGTTGCTGTTCTTTTTTTCCAGAACTGTCAAATTGAGATTAGAAATATACAAACAGGAGTTCTGCTATTAGTTCATGGTCCAGCAGGTGGCGATCATAGAGCCTATTTAGGCCATCACACAATTACAACAACAAGAACAACAAATATCATTAATAATCTCCAGCAACTGTGAAAGTTGTTCAGACCCTGACTGTTGGGCTTAAGCATTCCCTTATCCTCAGAAGGTGAGTTGCACTCCAATTCTGTGGCCATTTGTTTCACAGCCAACAAAGCTGGTGCAGATTTCACTCATTGGCAAATATCTCAGTATGAAATGACATATCCAGTTGCATCATCTTTTATTGTTGCCATTTTCACCTCTTAGAATGATATCTATTGTGATGTTATCCATTACACACAGCTTGATAAGCCTTCCATAGTATACACCTGTTTATGGAAGGCTACCATACAAAGCCAAGCTTACACCTGATATGAACATATCTACAATCCACTGACCTTTCCTGCAGTGTATTTGAGATCATAAGCTGCCTGCAATACAACTTGTATGTTCATCTAGAGAAGGATGGCTTTACTCACTGTGCTCTATTTGTAAAGGAAAAAGACTGGTATACTGCCTGCCTGAAGACACTGTTTTGGACTTTGAGATATGCAGATGTTATGGCTGGAATCATGTTCATGAAAAGATAAGAAAGGCCACCTTCACTGTGGCATGATAGCTGTGTTACCAGGTTTTCAAAAGATGATTGTAATCCATGGCATGCAGCTTTGACAACCAGGAAGTAGCTACTATCAAGTATGTGTTCTACCTAAATACAAAATGCAAGTATTGATTTCAGCCATTTTTTTCTTTGTAAAATTAATGTGTTGTCCACATTCATAAATGACATGATGAACATATTTCTCTCACTAAGAAGGGTTGACATCCCAGAGTATGGATTTTTTTTTTTTTTTTTTTGCCATCTTGTTCAGTCTACATAGAAGAAAAAACATTCCAACCTTCAAATGGGGACATCCCTTATAATGAAGGACACCTACTGGCAGAATCAAGGACATTTTATGAGCTTCAAATAAGGCATATCCCTTATAATAAAGGACACTTTGCAAACCTGTATGAGAGGTACATTCTAGAACTGCCTTGAATCCCAGTTTTTGAGGGAAAGGGATATCAATAAATACAGTAAATATAAATAATAGAACTGTAGTCTTCTGTCACTTTTTCAGTGTCACAAATTTAATGAGTTTTAGGCAGTTGTGACCTTGCAATTAATTTTTTAAACTGGGATTCCTTAGTGATCATCCACATTATGTTACAGAATATAATGGGGTAGTTTACAGCTATAAAACAGGAGTCACTATTGGGGATGCCTACTTGGAGACTCTAAAGCTGGCTTTCTTGTGGTTTGCTCAGGTAGCCATTAGGGAGATTCCACCTGAGGTCCAATAGTACTCTGGCTATTAAACCCCATCCCCAGTGTATTGCAATTTAATACCAGCAGGGTGTGCTTTCATGGCCACTGAGTGTCTGGGGAGAGTGGAGGTTCTTGGACACTGTTAAACTGCAGATGTGCATCCAGGGAATAAAACAGCCATTGCTTTCTGGATCTTTTGGCTATTATCTAACATACATTGCAGATCCAGGAGCATAATGACTGTTCCTATCTTTCAGCAGTACAATTGGTCAGCACTCCTGACTTCCCCTGGCTACTAATTGGCCATGAGATCATGTCCAAATGCCATCAACTTGTGGTTGCACTGGGGAGGGGATGTTGCACATGGAAGTACTGCAAACCTCCTTATGCAACATCCCCAAATGTATATAATAATAATAATAATAATAATAATAATAATAATAATAATAATTTGTATCCCGCCTCTCCCTGTATTGGATTGAGGGGGGTTAACAACAAACAAAAGAACTATAAAAATGCTACACAGCAACTCACAAGTAAAAACATAGCAAAAACACCCTAAAACTCCCTCCCACCCTAAAATAACGTTAAAACAACAATTCCCAATAAAATGCTCCCAATAAAATCAATTACAATCACAGTGGGAATGACTATGCAACTGGAGAGTAAACATTCTGAGGAAGTCAGTTAGGGAAGGCCTCTAAAGATGTTATGTGGCGGATCTCCTCCGGCAGGTGATTCCAGATTTTTACAGCGGCAACAGAAAACGTCCTCTGCGAAGTTGTTACCAGTCTGGTTTTCTTAGACTGCAAGAGATTCTTCCCAGAGGACCAGAGAGTGCGGGAAGGATTGTATAGGAGGAGATGTTCCCTCAGGTAAGCTGGACCCAAGCCACGTAGGGCTTTATAGGTAATGACCAACACCTTATATTGTGCCCGGAAGCTAATAGGCAGCCAGTGTAGGGTTTTTAAGATAGGTGTAATAGGATCAAATTTAGAACTCCCTGTAACCAATTTGGCTGCCATATTTTGAACCAGTTGCAGCTTCCGAATGAGGCATGAGGGTTGCCGCATGTAGAGCGCATTACAGAAATCGAGACGAGAAGTTACCAGCAAATGTACAACCATTTCTAGGTTTTCCCGTTCCAGGAAGGGTCGTAGCTGGTGTATCAGCTGGAGCTGATAACAGACACTCCTAGCTGTCACATCCACCTGAGATGACAGCTGAAGCGACGAGTCCAGGAGTACCCCCAAGCTACGAACGCAATCCTTTAGCGGAAGTGTGACCCTGTCCAGAACTGGAGAGCTTATCACCATTACCGGATTAGGATTGCCTACAGCGAGTACCTCCGTTTTATTTGGATTCAGTCTAAGTCTATTTTCCCTCATCCAATCCATTACTGACCTCAGACATTCATTCAGATGGGAGATACCATCCTTGATCATCAAAGCAGTCTGAGACATGGAGAAGCAAATTTGGGTGTCATCAGTGTACTGATAACACCCCGCCCCATGTCTCTGAATGATCTCACCCAGAGGCTTCATGTAAATGTTGAAGCATTGGAGACAGTATCGTGCCTTGAGGGACACCCGATTTGAGCTCCCTCTTGGCCAAACAACTGTCCCTAAGCGACACCATCTGGAACCTACCCTGTCACCTGCAGGATATATACCTGTCACCTGCATGATTTTAGCCTCCTGCAGCCTGTCAGGGCAGGCAGCTATAGAGTGCAGAGCATTTTTCTCCCTCGGGGCCACAGCAGTGATACTGACATGACCAGAAAGTGAAGTAACATCCATTTTGTTTTTGTCTGATTTCCAGCTGACTTGGGGGTAAAGTGGGGTTGTGTATTGTGGGGCCAAAAACACTGCATTTGAAGTTGACTTTGAGTTGTTTGAGGTCATTTCTGCCCCCCGCTGCCCAATTTTCTTATATTGGGGGTGGGGTCAGGTGTTTTTTTTTAGGGAAGCTTCAGGGCTGCAAAATGGGGCCACACTCCTTCCCCTTTCTATGTTCTCCCTACCTCTTTTTAGTTGGGAGGAAAAGTGATCTCAGAGAATGGAGGGGGGAAGGGACACCCAAGTGTAACAATCTACACATGGATCTAGAAAAGACAAGGAGGAAAAACACACTATTCCTCTCCCCACACCTTATTCAGTTTATTTGCTGCAATATCGCTGTTATAATTTCCAACATATGTGATGCTCTACTATCAGACTACTGTTCTGTTGAGGACCATGAATCAGAGAATGAATCCACATAGTTCTGTCTGAGAAATCCTCTGGCAGATTTAGTCTTCCTTAGCCAGATATCCACTGGTGTACATTCCTACCTCCTTGTACTCCTAAGAACAATCTTTTCAGAATCTGAGGGTTTCAAATGGCCTTGGCAATGCAGGAACATGCACTGCACACCTGCATTATATCATGTGATGTCAACATCTCCCTCCCCCATATGATTATGCTGTTGTGTGCCTTCAAGTCATTTCTTGAAGTGTGTGTTGTATGCCTTCAAGTTGTGACCTTCATGCAAACCTATCATGGAGCTTTCTTGGCAACATTTGTTCAGAGGATTTTTTGCTCATGTCTTCCACTGAGGCTATACCACAGCGGGGATTTGAACTCCCTTTTCCAGAGTTATAATTTAACACTCAAACCACTGTTAGAGAAGACCCACTGAAACAATAGAACATATCTTAGTATTGACTTGCCAAGTTCCCTGTGATTCAAAAGGTCTGCTGCACCTGAGGAGTAACAAACAGATTTAGGCTGTTATATTATTAATCATTCTAGCAGTACTGGGGCTCTGTGAAGCTGAGATATACTGTAGGTGACAAATTAAAAATAAATATAAACTTCATTAGGACTTCATACACACCCTCTTAAAATATGGAATAGTTTCACAATACTAAAAAAGTTCACTGTGGCAAAATCACTTCTGTCATATTGTCAGACAAACTGGAAAAGCAGTGGAAATGCATAGTAAAATCAGATGTCACAACAAAATTGATGTATGAGCAATTGGAAGCGTTTTATCTTGACTTCCTCTAGGGAGAATTTAAATAAGTATCACATGAAAGCAAGATATCTGGTAGCAAAGAAATAGAGCTAGAGTTGTTAAAATATCTGCATTATCAGCCGGTTAAGTATTACGTGCTCACCTTGTATGTTTTTGACTAGTGAACAGAGATAACATCACAAAAAGGTTTGTGTTACCAAGTTGTCACTGAGATGCATTTTCTCAATTTTTTCCCTTTCTGTGTGTGCATATGTGCATTCTGATGCTGATTGTGATTTTTCAGAGAACCACCCTCCAGGAATCCTTGCTAAACAAAAGCAAATTTTAAATACTCTTTTGTTTCCTCGGTATTTCTCTTGGCTCTGAGTCCCAGAGGGATAAGAAAGCTAGGAAATATTTTATTTCCTATTTTTTTCTTCCTTCCTTGTGTGTCCACTCAGATTTTGCTGCTTCCAATTGCCACAGACCCGATCTGGCTGTCAAAGGGGCAGCTGGATTCTTTAATTGCATTTCAGAGACCATAGTCCTTAAGTTGAATGTTATTAAGCGTTCCTTCATACAGAACTTCCTCCTAGTCTTCACTCTCACAACACAAACTCTTATACCTTCTTAATTCTTCTTTCCTCTCTTCCACACTGTCACCCTATTCACCTTTAGTTGTGATCCAATTTGAATCACTTTTCTCGTAGCTCCATTCCTACACCTTCTCTTTAACCCTTTATTCTTTGTAAAATACATACAAATACCAACATTCAATTGCTTTTATTATTTTATTATGGTAGTGATTTTTTTCTGATGAATTTATCTTCATTAGAATACCATGGCTTGCAATATACTTATAAAACTCTGAGCAAGACAAATGCTTAAAATTGTAATTTACAAACAACAAAACCATGACTGAATCAACATTTAAGCTATTCCTTTCTTTTGTCCATTGTATTGAAATGAAGGGGGGAAAGCCCTTTCAACATTTGCATTGTGCCTTCAAGAAGCCCCATTGCTTAAGATGTTTGCTTAACATGTTTGCTGAAAAACAAATGCAACCTGACCTCTGGGGGGCAAAACTTGTCTGCTGTTGCTCCTCGGAAAAAAGAACTTTTGAAGAAATCGTTACATCCCCCTATTTGCAGTGAGGACAGGTTGCCAAGTAAATGAAGTTCTTCAAGAGGAACAGAAGTCTTGATGTTACTCAACCAACTTTTTGGTCATGCTCAAAATTGGGCATTTTGAAGCACCTGGCTTCCAGATATGCATGCTTCCTCCACCTTTTCAGGATGTTTCATGGACATTTGAGCAGCAACAAAGCCAGGTATGGAAATCGTCATTATTGCATTGTTAATTGCCACAGAATCACAAGGCGCCAGCATTTCGGGTCCTAGCTGTGCTCAACCAGCCCATTTTAATACTCATGGACTTTCATTTTCAAAAAGGGACTGACTAAGCATGGTTGGGACACAGGATGCTGGCGCCTGATGATTCGTCGGTCACTTACAATGCGATAACCCCTTCCTCATGCTGCTCCCAGCTGCAGCCCGTTAGGCTGCTGCTAGGTTAAAAGGTAACATGATAATAGGGTTGCCATATCCCGCCCCCCGGCGGGACAGTCCCGGTTTGGGCGGTGCCGTCCCGGTCCCGGTCCGGTTTGGTGCCGAAACCGGGACGGCCCCGCCCACCGCGGCCCCCGCGGCGGCTCCAAGGCCTTGCTGAGACCTGGGAAGGCTCTCCGCGGTTGGAGTTCCAGCCGCAGAGACGCTCCCTCCCGGGCCCCAGCGAGGCCTTTGAGGCGCCTCCGCAGTTGGAGCTCCGGCCGGGGGGCCTCCAAGGCCTACGCGAGGCCAGGGAGGAGGAGGAGGCTGCTTCCCACCGCGGCCATCGCCGCGATGAGGGGCGGCCCCCGCCTCCTTCCCAGCCTGGGAGCTGGCCGAGGCTTCTCCTCAGGCCGGGGGGAGGAGGAGGCCGCTTCCCACCGTGGCGATCGCCGCGATGAGGAACAGCCTCTGCCTCTTTCCCGGCCTGGGAGCCGGCCTAGGCTCCCTCTCAGGCTGGGAGGAGGGGGAGGAAGCCCGGCACCGCGGTGATCGCCGCAATGCCAAGCTTCCCCCCGCCCTTCCCGGCCTGAACCTAGTCTTCCCTCTCAGGCCGGGAGGAGGGGGAGGAAGCCCGGCACCGAGGCAATCGCCGGATGCAAGCTTCCCCCCACCCTTCCCGGCCTGAGAGCCGGCCTAGCCTCCCTCTCAGGCCGGAGGAGGGGGAGGAAGCCCGGCACCGTGGCAATCGCCGCGATGCCAAGCTTCCCCCCCGCCCTTCCCGGCCTGAGAGCCGGCCTAGCCTTCCTCTCAGGCCGGGAGGAGGGGGAGAAGCCCGGCACCGTGGCAATCGCCGCGATGCCAAGCTTCCCCCGCCCTTCCGGCCTGAGACCGGCCTACCTCCCTCTCAGGCCAGGGAGGGGGAGGAAGCCCGGCACCGCAGCAATCGCCGCGATGCCAAGCTTCCCCGCCCCTTCCCGGCCTGGGAGCCGGCCTAGGCTTCCTCCCAGGCGGGAGGAGGAGGAGGAGGACAGGGTTTGAAAATGTAGGCTTTTTTTTTAAATTTCCTAGCTAGGAAATTAAAAAAAAAAGTCCTACATTTTCAAACCTGGTCCTACATTTGTCCCGGTTCGGAGGTCCTCCATTATGGCAACCCTACATGATAAGGTCCTGTGCTGATCCTAAATGAGCAATGAAGACCAATTAGCTTTATGAAAGGCTTGCTCCAAATGGGAATCAAAACATCTAGAACTGATTTGATGATATGGAAAAGCACAGCTTCCTGCATCACTGGTCTCCTTGATTTGCAAGGATTTTAGAACTGCCATGTGAAGCAACCACATCTCAGAAGAGACCACCATACCCGTGTGGCTAATAAGAACCAGTTAACATATTCTAGAAACTTTAATTGATTGGGCAGGGATATGTTGTTTGGATTTGATACTGTTTGTGTAGGGTAGTGAAACAGCCAACATTTCCAGGGATTTGGCTGCCTGCCTTGAACACATTTCAAATATGGCTCTAGCATTTTCTCCAAGGAGATCACATGTTCTAGTTAATTTCCCATAGGAAACAGTACAGAAACCAAAGACCAGCCTCTCACTTTAAATCATCCTGGAAAAAAAAGGGGGGACCTTTACTGCTACTGAAACATCTATAGATGTTTCCATCATTGTACAATGAGTGCAAATAAAGTTTTGTGTTTTGTGTTCTGGGATCTTTTGTAATCATATCTTTTAGGAACAGGCTGTGTTTAGGGAGCATTATTTCTCTAGGCACAAGCTGCCACTGGCTGTTTAAGAAGATGCAAAAATGGGAGGTGGGAGAAAAAACTCTCTTTCCCTAGCAATATTTCTTTCTGTTTGTTTTGCAGACTAAAAGGCTTCTGACACCCCTTTGGTGTAAGGATCCATCTTATGCCTTTCCTGGTCCCCTAATGGGAAACTATTTCCTCTTTTCCTCTTACAAAGTAATAATAATAGTAATAAAAAGACCAGATCCACAAAAGCATCAATATAATTTCTAAGACACTTACAGTAATAGTTCATGTACTAGTTCTACCAAGGCATGATTTAGGTAGGCAGTTGCCACATGAAGAGAGTATAACTTGCAATGGAACTTAGCAGGCTAAACCAAAACAACATGAAAACCATATCATTCACATGTCAGTGACTTGTTTGCTCACTGGAACATTGAGGTCTTGATGTAGATTGAATCTGATGAGTAGAATGACTTCTATTAAGCCACTGAAGGGAGAGAGGATAGTGTTTTCTTTTCCAATGGCTTTGCAAAATAGTTATATTCCATGGGAATTTCATCTTAAATTCCTAACCAGAAGGAAAAATAAAGACACAGGAGATTCTTGAAAGTAAATATGATTTCCATGCCCATAAGAGGCAGACTGAGAATTAGCCTCCAAAGTGGTACTGGTCATTTACACTAGTCTAGGTCTTGATCTACCCCACAGAGATACCATTATACCCAGGCCCCTCCAAAACCCTTCTCTGGTCTTCTATGGCTGCATCTGCACTGCACAAATAATCTGGGCTGACACCACTACCATGGTTCAATGCTATGGAATTCTGGGATTTGTAGTTTTGAGAGATATTTAGAATTCTCTGTTAGAGAACTCTGGTGTCATAACAAACTAAAAATTCCATAGCACTGAGCCATGGCCATTAAAGCAGTGTCAAACTGGAATATTTCCACGGTGTAGCCAACAATCAAAATGTTAACCTCCTAGTGAACAATAGCATCACAGAAGCTTCCATGGGTTCAGTTTTCTATTTTAAGACTATTTCATCCCCCCCACATATCTTTTTCAGATGCTAAAGAGCTTTTTATCAAAATTGAAAGCAATGTACTTATGCTTTTCAGGGAGAGAGCAGTCCAGCCAGAGAGAGGAGAAGGAGAGGAGCTGCTTGGCAGCCATTTTGACGTGTGCTTGAGACCGTGTGCTCGTTGCTGAAGGGGCGGAGCTTCTGTGAGTCACATCTGTGAGTCACAAGGGGGCGGAGCTAACAGACTAGCTTTATATACCAACTTCCAGAGCCTTCCAGAGCAGTCCGGCCAGAGAGTGGAGAAGGAGAGGAGCTGCTTGGCAGCCATTTTGAGACCGTGTGCTTGAGACCGTGTGCTCGTTGCTGAAGGGGCGGAGCTTCTGTGAGTCACAAGGGGGCGGAGCTAGAAGACTAGCTTTATATACCAACTTCCAGAACTTTAGTTTTCTTTAACTCAACAACTCTGCTCAAGTGGCAGGTTAGAATCAGATATTGAAACAGAACCTTCCCTTTAAGTGTAAGATAGCAGCCAGTACATTCCTTTAAAGAAGTATTCCCAGTAGATTGACTGTTATATTCATTACTAAAGACTTTGCAGTATGGACAACGAGGGATCTGCTGCAGTCACCTGCAACTCTTGTGGGATGTTTCTCTTCTTGCCTACAGAAGTGGAGAATTTCACATGCACCAAGTGCAAGTTGGTAGCACTCTTGGAGGAGAAAGTGCAGCAGCTGGAGTCCAGAGTAGCTACACTTCAGCATATTAGGGAACAAGAGGATTTCCTGGACACAATAGAACTAACGATCTTGGATGAGTACCACGCAGAGGAAGATGCTAGGGTGGAAGAGGTCACTTGCCAAACAGAGGAGGCAGATAGCTGGAGGAATGTCACAAAGAGAAGTAAGCCAAGAAGGAATTGTTCGGGGAGCTTGCAGCTAGAGAATCGATTCGAGGCTCTTTCCCTTATCAAGGAGGATGAAGAAGAGCAGCGTGGACAGACTTCAGGGACAGAGCAGGGGAGCCTGAGAGTCCCACCCGAGGGAACAGTCACTGCTAAGCCTCGGAGGAGGCGTGTGGTCATAGTGGGGGACTCCTTGCTCAGGGGTACAGAAGCAGTGATTTGTAGGCCTGACAAGATGTCTCGAGAGGTGTGTTGTCTTCCAGGTGCAAAGATCCGTGATGTGACAGAGAGGCTGACAAGACTGGTCAAGCCTACTGACAAATACCCCTTCCTTTTGGTCCACGTGGGAACTAATGATACTGCAAGACACAGCATTCAGAACATCAAAAGGGATTACGAGGCGCTTGGTAGGAAGCTGAAAGGAATGGATGTACAGGTTGTCATCTCGTCTCTTCTGCCAGTTGAAGGGCATGGTCCAGGAAGGGCGAGGAAAATAGCGGATGTGAACAACTGGCTTCGCAGATGGTGCCGCCGAGAAGGATTTGGATTCTTCGATCATGGGCTGCGGTTCCATGAGGAGGGACTTCTTGCAACAGACGGGTTGCATCTCACGCCAGTTGGAAGAAATGTTTTTGCCAACAGTCTCAAGAACTTGATCAGGAGGGCTTTAAACTGAGTTCCGAGGGGAAGGGAGATAATATTAAGGAAGGCGAAAGGGATGGCGAAAATAGTCAAACTGACATAGAGGAGACAAGGCAAACAGTGCAAGGACCCAACAGTGGGAGGCAAAAAAACTTGCACAGGCAGCAAGTAAAAGGGAACCATGGTCTGCGATGTCTCTACACTAATGCACAGAGCATGGGAAATAAGCAAGATGAACTCGAACTCCTAGTACAACAAAGCAAATATGATATAATAGGCATCACTGAAACCTGGTGGGATGAGTCTCATGATTGGAATGTGGAAATAGAGGGGTATAACCTTATTAAGAGAAATAGGCCAAACAAGAAAGGAGGAGGAATAGCACTATATGTCAGAGATATTTACACCAGTGAAGAGATCCAGGACATCAATCATGGAAGCCAGGTGGAGAACATCTGGGTAAAAATTAAAGGGGAGGGAAACAACAAGGATGTTACGGTGGGAGTCTACTACAGACCCCCAAGTCAGACTGAGGAATTGGATGATATCTTTCTAGAACAGATGACCACACAGTCAGAAAAGAGAGATGTAGTAGTGATGGGCGACTTCAACTATCCTGATATTTGTTGGAAGTCAAACTCAGCAAAATCCTCAAGGCGTAGCAAATTCCTCACTTGCCTGGAAGACAATTTCATGGTCCAAAAGGTGGAAGAGGCAACAAGGGGGTCAGCTATTTTAGATCTGATCCTAACCAACAAGGATGACTTGGTTAATGGGGTGCAAGTGGTGGGATCATTAGGTGGAAGTGACCATGTTCTCCTGGAGTTTGTAATACAGTGGAAAAGAGAAGCCAGGCATAGTCAGACATGCATCCTAGACTTTAGGAGAGCGGATTTCAGTAAACTTAGAGAAGTATTGAGGGCGATTCCATGGTCAGAAATACTAAAAGATAAAGGAGTTCAAGACGGATGGGAGTTTCTCAACAGAGAGATACTGAAGGCACAATTTCAAACAGTTCCAGTGAGAAAGAAAAACGGGAGGTGTCTCAAGAAACCAGGATGGATGACTAAGGAACTTTCAACCGAGCTAAGTTTGAAACGGAACATGTATAAGAAATGGAAAAAGGGGGAAATCACAAAAAAGAAATTCAAAGAAATAGCAGGCATGTGTAGGGGTAAAGTCAGAAAAGCTAAAGCACAGAATGAACTCAGGCTTGCTAGAGAGGTTAAGAACAATAAAAAGGGCTTTTTTGGATATGTCCGCAGCAAAAGGAAGAAGAAGGAAATGGTAGGGCCACTGCATGGAGAAGATGGCAAAATGCTAACAGAAGACAGAGAAAAGGCAGAATTACTCAACACTTTCTTTGCCTCAGTCTTCTCAGAAAAGGCAAAGGGTGCTCAACCTGAGGATAATGGAGCAGAGGACAGAATAGGGGAATTTCAGCACAGAATAAGTAAAGAGATAGTAGAGGTACACCTTATTAATCTAAATGAATTTAAGTCTCCGGGACCAGATGAACTCCATCCAAGGGTATTAAAAGAACTGGCAAATGTAATATCGGAGCCATTGGCAATAATCTTTGAAAACTCCTGGAAAACAGGAGAGATCCCAGCAGACTGGCGGAGGGCAAACGTTGTCCCCATCTTCAAAAAGGGGAAAAAAGAGGATCCCAACAATTATCGTCCAGTTAGTCTGACATCAGTACTAGGAAAGATTCTGGAGCAGATCATTAAACAGAGAGTCTGTGAACATCTAGAAGCCAATGCCATAATCACAAAAAGTCAACATGGGTTTCAGAGAAACAAGTCATGCCAGACAAACCTGATCTCATTCTTTGATAAAATTACCAGCTTGGTAGATGAAGGGAATGCTGTGGATATAGTATATCTTGATTTCACTAAGGCCTTTGACAAGGTTTCCCATGACATTCTTGCAAACAAGCTTGTAAAATGTGGGCTAGACAAAGGAACTGTTACATGGATCTGTAATTGGTTGACCGGCCGAACCCAAAGGGTGCTCAACAATGGCTCCTTTTCATCCTGGAGAGAAGTGACCAGTGGGGTCCCACAGGGCTCTGTCCTGGGCCCAGTGCTATTCAACATCTTTATCAATGACCTGGATGACAGAATTGGGAGCATACTTATCAAATTTGCAGATGATACCAAATTAGGGGGAATAGCTAATACCCTAGAGGAAAGGATCAAGATTCAAAATGACCTGGATAGACTAGAAAGCTGGGCCAAAGCTAACAAAATGAAATTCAACACAGAGAAATGTAAGGTATTGCACTTAGGGCGGAAAAATAAAATGCACAGATATAGGATGGGTGACACCTGGCTGAATGAAACTACGTGTGAAAGGGATCTAGGAGTCCAAGTACAGTGGTACCCCGGGTTACGAAATTAATTCGTTCCGCGGTTAATTTCGTAACCCGAAATACCTTCGTAAGCCGAATTCCCATAGGCGCTAATGGAAAAATAGCTCTCTGCTGCCCTCCGGTGGCGGAAAATAGCGCCGCGGTTTTTTCGTAACCCGAAGAAACCTTCGTAAGCCGAAGCAATAAATCCCTATGGGATTTTTTCGTATCCCGAAAAATTCGTAACCCGGCGCATTCGTATCCCGGGGTACCACTGTAGACCACAAGTTGAACATGAGTCAACAGTGTGATGCGGCAGCTAAAAAGGCCAATGCTATTTTAGGCTGCATCAATAGAAGTATAGTGTCTAGATCAAGAGAAGTAATAGTGCCACTGTATTCTGCTCTGGTCAGGCCCCACCTGGAATATTGTGTCCAGTTCTGGGCACCACAATTCAGAAAGGACATTGAGAAACTGGAGCGTGTCCAAAGGAGGGCGACAAAAATGGTGAAGGGTCTGGAAACCATGCCCTATGAGGAACGACTTAGGGAGCTGAGGATGTTTAGCCTGGAGAAAAGAAGGTTAAGAGGTGATATGATCGCCCTGTTTAAATATTTGAAAGGATGTCATATTGAAGAGGGAGCAAGCTTGTTTTCTGCTGCTCCAGAGACTAGGACCCGGAACAATGGATGCAAGCTACAGGAAAAGAGATTCCACCTGAACATTAGGAGGAACTTCCTGACAGTAAGGGCTGTTCAACAGTGGAATGCACTCCCTCGGAGGGTGATGGAGTCTCCTTCCTTGGAGGTCTTTAAACAGAGGCTGGATGGCCATCTGTCAGGGATGCTTTGATTTGGATTTCCTGCATGGCAGGGGGTTGGACTGGATGGCCCTTGTGGTCTCTTCCAACTCTACGATTCTATGATTCTATGAAAGAAGGTTGATTGCAAACCTGGTAGAGTCCAGGCAGGCTTGCAAATGGCTCCTGAATCTTCCACAGCTGCCCACCCTGGACTACATTTAATCATACTTAAAGGATGGTTAATGGGTCTTTGTAAAACCGAAGTGTCTGATTGATTTGAGCAGGTTGGGTCCAGATCTAGGCACTGTGTGCACTCTGAGCCAATCTGGTAGCTTCTAGATTTGTTGGACTACAGAAACTACCTATGCTGCTTGGGTACAATGGGAGTTGTAAGGTGGAATTCTATTGATGCCATGGTCTGGCTTTTGATGGACAGTTATACTCCAACTAAATGATTGCTGAATGGTGGCAATAGACTATAATCCTGTTAGTGGCCTATGCAAGTGTAAGTCAAACTTTTTGGTCAATGTGGAGATTAGTGTTCCCTTAGTTCCTCTTCACTGACCAAAGCCCCTAAGATTTATTGAAGAGCTACTGTACATAACCCACAGTCACAAATAGAGAGAGTGGTTAGGCGTGTGTTGGATAAATAATTATTTTTATTATTAACCTTTATTTATAAAGCGCTGTAAATTTACACAGCACTGTACATACAATCATTTTAATTGGACGGTTCCCTGCCCTCAGGCTTACAATCTAAAAAGACACGACACAAAAGGAGAAGGGAAAGGTGGTGGGGAAGGGGCCTCTCTAGTAGGATAATACATATAAAATACATAGCAATACAGGAAATGATTAAATAAAACAGACAACAACAGAACAACAAAAAGCAAGTGACAATTATCTCCATAGTCAGATATGTAATGGTTATACTATTCACTGAGAGCCCCCAAGCAGACTTCAGTGGACAATGGGGGAATACAGACCAGCATTTTACGCCAGCCTGCATGCGAGGTAGGGCTGAGGGAGGACAGACCATTTACATGTTCCGAGCCCTTGTTCCTCTATGGGGGTCAATATTGGTAAGTCTGGCTTTTCCTTTGAGGGTGGTGGCTGTTGAACAATCTGCTCCTGCGGCTCCTGAAACCTCTTCTCTTGTGACTGCAGATCTGACATGTCCTCTGGGCTCTCAGGCTCTGTATCAGGCTATATATCAGCATTCATCCCAGGGGCCTGGAGGCAGGGCATGACACTCCATCTTATTGCAAGGCAGCATATTCCACTGTCAAACACTTCATACTGTCAGGAAGTTGTTCCTAATGTTGAGGTGTAATCTCTTTTCCTATAGTTTGTATCCATTGCTGCAGGGGAAAAAACCCTGCTCCATCTTCAGTATGACATCCTTTCAAATATTTAAACAGGGCAATCATATCACCTCTCAACATTCTGTTCTCCAGGCTAAACACACCCAGCTCCCTAAGTCACTCCTCTACCTGTCTAAAACTTCTTATACCTCTTTCTGTCTAAAACTTGGAAATTTACTTCCCCAAAGTAACTTTGGCCTGTTACAGACTGCCAAAATAAAGCTGCTTCGGGTCTCTTTGGAGGTATGCTGTTTAAATGATGCATGGGTCCTAAGAGTCCGGAGGTCGCGCCAAAGCCACACTCCATTCCTAAGCACCGGAGTGCAGCTTTGGTGCAGCTTCCGGATTCTTATGATGCATGCATCATTTAAACAGCATACCTCCAAAGAGACCTGAAGCAGCTTTATTTTGGCAGTCTGTAACAGGCCTTTGTTTACTTATAATTACAAGATCTCCAATAGTCAGATAGTTGCTATCATCATTACAGTTGAAAAGGACAGGTTGCTTACCTGTAACGGTATTTCTTCGAGTGGTCATCTGCGAATACATACAAATGGGTTTCACTGCGCCTGCGCAGTGCTGCTCGGAACCTACTGGAATCACTGGGCAGAGTTAACTCTGCAACATATTGAAACTTTTTGGCGGTAACTCCGCCCACCCGTTATAAGGCCCCTGCCTTCCCGCTCTTTCCCCAGTTCCGCAATTTTTCCGCCAAGCAGGCGATGGAAAGAGAGCCAATGTGAGCAGGACACTGAGGGGACGGACGGGTGGGATTTGTATGTATTCGCAGATGACCACTCGAAGAAATACCGTTACAGGTAAGCAACCTGTCCTTCTTCTTCGTGGTCTCTGCGAATCATACAAATGGGTTTAGACTGACAAGCTAAGGTATACGGCGGAGGGAGTGTCCTGATACCAAAGCTATGGTAACCCAAAGGTATATCTATTACCATAAAAAAAACCTTGGACCATAGGAGTCAGTCTGTTTGTTCATGCACAGATCACATAGCAATAACTTTGCTAAGCCCGAGAAGGGAACAGAGGTCATGCAAGACCGATCCCATAGGACTTGTGCAGACCAACATTCAACAAATGTAAACAGTATCAACTGTAGAACACAAAACCTCAGTAGTGCAATCAATGCAACCCTGAAATCAACACAGCCCTCCCGAAAGCTGTGTCTCGGATGGCTCTGGTGTCCAACCTATAGTAGTAAAAGTCAGAGGTTGAAACCAGACAGCAGCCTTACAGACATCCCCCAAAGGAATCCCCGAGAGGGATGCGGAGGACGCTGACATTGTCCTTGTCGAATGGGAACGAACCCTGCCAGGGAGAGGTTTACCCAACAGCTCATAGCAGAGGTGGATGGTACCAGCCACCCATTTGGACAACCTCTGAGCAGACACAGGCAACCCCTTCTTTGGTTCCGAGTAGATAGGAAAGGTCTCTCGGAACAATTGGAGGCAGCAGTTCTCTCCAGGTAAAAGGCCAGCGCTCTCCTGGCATCAAGAGAGTGAAGGCGTCGCCTTTCATCCGACATCGGGCTGGATGTGAGAGTGGGCAACACAATGTCCTGGCACATGTGGAAAACAGACACTACCTTAGGCAGGAAGGTAATGTCCGTACAGAGGACCCCCTTGCCCTTGTGGAACCTCAGGAATGGCTGGTCCCTCCGTAAGGCACAGAGTTTGCCCGCACGGCGGGCAGAGGTGATGGCCACAAAGAAAGCGGTACTCGAAGTCAATAGACTCAAGTCCGCTGTGGCCATCGGTTCAAAGGGCTTGGATTGGAGAGCAGACAGTACCGGCTCCAAACTCCAAGCCGGCGTTGGTAGCGACACAGGAGGGTAAAGGTTGGCCCAACCCTTCAAGAACCCCTTCGCCAAGGGGTCTTTGAATAAAGAAACCCTCTCCCCGAACTGGTATTTGGCACAAATGGCAAAAAGGTAGCATTTGATGGACGTGAGGGACAACCCTCCATCCAAAAGTGCCATCACAAGACTCCAGCACCACTGGAGTGGACACTTGTGCAGGAGACAAGCCCTTTTGGTCAAGGAAGAGGCAAAATCTCCTCCATTTCAGGGCATAGGACCGCTGGGTGGAAGGCTTCCTCGCAGCCAGGATCACCGTCCTCACCGACTCCGGCAAGGCAGTCGGGGCCGAATCCTCCAGGCCACCAGCGGCAGGCTCTCGATGTCCGGGTGGAGAATTCGTCCGTCCTGGATTGACAACAGGTATGGACGCGGGTCGAGACGGCTGTCTCGGCCACCACGGGGTGATCAGGATCGCGTGTGAGCGATCCGTTGTCATCTTGGACACCACCCTGATGATGAGAGGGAACGGAGGGAAGGCGCAGAGGAGCTCCCCCGTCCAGAGGAAAGCGAATGCGTCTCCGAGGGATCCGTCCATTCGTTTCCTGGAGCAGAACTGGGGACAGTGGCTGTTCCAGCTGGTCGCGAAGAGGTCGATCCGGGGGATTCCCCACCGATCGGAGAGGTCGCTGACCGTCCCGGGATGGAGCCTCTACTCGTGGCCCACCGATGGAGACCTGCTGAGGCGGTCTGCCAGCTCGTTGTCCTCCCTAGGAAGGTGAATCGCCTGGAGGAGGACGCGTCTCTGGGTGCACCAGTCCCAGATGCGGAGCGTGAGGTTGAGCAGGGTCCTGGACCTGGTACCACCTTGCTTGTTGATGTAGTACATCACGGTGGTGTTGTCCGTCCAGAGGAGGACCACTCTCCCTGAGACAGCAAACTTGAACGCCCTTAAAGCCTTTTCCACTGCGAGCATCTCCAACACGTTGATGTGGAGGAGCTTGTCTCGTGCGGACCACCTGCCTTTGACGACGAGGTCGAGCAGGTGAGCGCCCCATCCCTCCAGGGATGCGTCGGTTGTCAGGGTCAGTTGTGCCTGGGACTGATGAAAGGGCATCCCGGTTGAAGCATTGGAGCCGTTAAGCCACCATCTGGGAGAAGCGGCTACCGGTCTCGGAACCATGAGCCACTTTGAAGGCGGGTCCTCCAACGGAGAGAAGACGGAGAGGAACCAGGATCGGAGAGGACGAAGACGAAGTCTTGCCAGGGGTGACGAATGTCGTCGATGCCATGTGGCACAGAGCAACTTGGACATCTCTGGCTCTCACCCTTCTGTGTGAGATGCACGGCCTGAGAGATGTTGTCAGGGCCTGAAACCGGTCCGGAGGAAGCAAGGCTAGACAGTTCTCGGAGTCAAGGATGTCCCCGATGAACTTGACCTGCCTAGTCGGCGAAAAATGGGACTTTTCCCTGTTGTCGACCAGCCTGAGGGAGTCCAGAAGGCGCAGGGCGAATGCGACTGCCTCCTGCAGCTCGTCTTGGGACTTGGCTGCAAACAGCCAGTCGTCCAGGTAGGGAAAGACCATGACGCCCTTCTGATAAAGGTATGCCACCACCGGTGCCATGCACTTCGTGAAGACTCGTGGAGCCGTGGCCAAGCCGAAAGGAAGCACATTGTAGTGGTACGAGTCGGAGCCGACAGCGAAGGCGAGGAATCTCCGGTGGGACTCCCGGATCCCGACATGGAAGTAGGCATCCTTCAGGTCGACGGTCGCGAACCACAGACCCTTGCGGCTGTCACGGGCGGGTGTTGAGGACCTGCCGTGTTTATTCGCCACCGCCTTCATCCTGAACTTGCGGTTCAGGAGGTCGTCGGTCTCGCCGTGGAAAAGGCCGGCTCCGTCGAGCGGCATGTCCTCGATGGCAGCACTGACCGTCGGGTTGAGGTCGGGGCAGTCCGCCATGTTCCTGGAAGTGGTGATTAACCAGCTTCCGATGGAGTGCGCCTCGTCCCTGATCTCCACCAGCTGCCTGTGGATGTCATCTGGGACGTCCGGAACGAGAGGGGGGGGGAGATCCGTTCCATGAGGATCTGGACGTAGGCCCCCATGCAAGCGGTGTAGTTGGCGGCCTTGACCCCAAGGGCCGATGCCGAGTACGCCTTCTTGGCCAGTCCGTCCACCTTCTTTGCCTCCCGGTCGACAGGGGAGGTGGCCTGCTTCGGGACGAAGCTGTGTTGGGCTCCCTCCACAATGGCAGAGTTCGGCCTAAGGTGTTCGGCCAACCAAGGGCCACTCGCCGGGGCGACTCTGTAAAGCGACTCTACTTTGCGGGAGGACGCAGACCGGGCGGCCGGAGAGTTCCAGGACCTCTTCACGATGGTCTGGAGAGAGGGAAGGAGAGGCAGGCACGGCGGAGTGGGGACTGGTCCATGCACCCGACGCTCAACCGGGTCCTCGGCGTCGTCCTCCGCGGATGCAAGCTCGATGTCGAGGGCCCTCGCCATTTTGACCACGTGTTCAGTGAAGGACCTGACGTCGACCGACGGAGAAGACGGCTCTGTCCTCTGAGGGGAGGCTGAGCCCGAGAGGACATCCTTGTCCGAGGGTGCCTCCGAAGGTGGCAGCGGCTCGTTTTCGGAGTCCAGGTCAGAGGAGAGAGGATCCGTCACTCTGACCTGGGATCTCGGGCGGGCTGGAGGAAAGTCGACTGAGGACCGGGAGCGTCTGCGGGGTGGAGACGGCGACCTCTCGCGTCTACGGGGTGGAGACGGCAACCTCTCGTCGACCGACACGGTCGGGACTGATCTGGACTCATAGAAGAGGTCTGGGACGTCTTGTCCGCGGGGCAAGTCGTCCTCATCATCGGTTGCCGGGTGGGAGGTCGACCGATGCTCCGGGGAGCGAGGAGGCGCGGTGTCATCCGTCCCGTGGATGAACTCCATGGTTGGAAGAGGCAGAGGTGCGTCCGGTAGAGGTGTGTCCGGTACCGGGGTCCCCTGGTCTACTGGCGTCGGCTCCAGGTCGCGGGGGGCCGACGAAGTGGAAGCGCGAGCCTGTTTGGAGGGGGAGCGCTTCTTCCTTTGCCCTCGGTGGGTCGGTGGTGGGCCGATCCCTGGAGGGCTTGGCCTTTTTAGGGGCAGGATACCGACACACCTCGTCGTGGTGCCTTTTCTTCCCAGGCCTGGGAGGCTCCTCCGTTGGGAAGAATGGGTTGTCCGGGAGGTCCAGGAGGACAGCAGCCGCCGTCGACGACGAAGGCCTCAGGACCTTGACCCTTGCACCGGCTCGGTGCGCTCGTTAGGTATCGCATGGTACGATCCCTTGGATGCCCTGGAGGATGAAGGCGAGGCGAGATGGACCTCCGGCTCGGTAGCCTCCTTCGAACGGGAGCCCTCTGATCCCTTCTTCGGTTTGGGGGCTCGCTCGGTACCCTCAGTCCCCGATGACTTATGGGGACGCTTGGAGGGTTTGTCGGTGGCACTGGGCGGTTTGGAGCCACGGGCCACATCGGCGGTGGCACTGGGCGGTTTGGAGCCACTGGCCACATCGTCGGTGGCACTGGGCGGTTTGGAGCCACGGGCCACATCTCTGGTGGCACTGGGCGGTTTGGAGCCATGGGCCACATCGCCGGTGGCACTGGGCGGTTTGGAGCCACGAGCCACATCGTCGGTGGCACTGGGCGGTTTGGAGCCACGGGCCGCATCGTCGGCGGCACTGGGCGCTTTGGAGCCACGGGCCACATTGTCGGTGGCACTGGGCGGTTTGGAGCCCCGGGCCACATCGTCAGCGTCGGTGGCACTGGGCGGTTTGGAGCCACGGGCCACATCGTCGGTGGCACTGGGCGCTTTGGAGCCACAGGCCACATCGTCGGTGGCACTGGGCGGTTTGGAGCCACGGGCCACATCGTCGGTGGCACTGGGCGGCTTGGAGCCACAGGCCACATCGTTGGTGGCACTGGGCGGTTTGGAGCCACGGGCCACATCGGAGGTGGTGGAAGGGGACCCGGCCGGGACACACACCACGCTGGGGACGGCGACTCTCCCCAATCCCACGCTGGAGACACTTGCCCGAGAAGATGAAGCGGGGGGCGCCAAAGGCGGGACAGAAGAGGACCGCGAACCTCCCTCCTGCACTTTATTCAGGGCGATCGCTGAAGCGAGCCGGGACTCACGGTTCTTGCGAGCCTGAGAGGAGAGGGATCTGCAGAGCGGGCAGGCCTTGGGGTCGTGGTTCGAGCCAAGGCACAGCAAGCAGGAGGAATGCGGATCCTGGACGGGCACCTTGCCCTTGGAAATGTCGCACTTCTTGAAAGCTGTAGGCATTTCCGAAGTCGCCAAAGCCGATGGGAGAGTCCAAAAACAAGGTCACAGTCCGAAGGTCCGAAGTTACCAGGGGCGGGAGACAAGAATGGTCAAGAAACAAAAGTGATTCCAAGCAAGCAAAGCAAGCGAAAGTTCCTCTGAAGCAGCTAGCGCGGTGGAAAAAAGGAACTGGGGAAAGAGCGGGAAGGCAGGGGCCTTATAACGGGTGGGCGGAGTTACCGCCAAAAAGTTTCAATATGTTGCAGAGTTAACTCTGCCCAGTGATTCCAGTAGGTTCCGAGCAGCACTGCGCAGGCGCAGTGAAACCCATTTGTATGATTCGCAGAGACCACGAAGAAGAAGAAATAATTCTTTCAGGTGTCTTAAAAGTAACCGAAGAGCAATAGAATTGTAATCAAGTAGTAAACTGAAGTCAACCAAATAGTAACAAAATAAAAGTAACCCAGGGAAGGGGGAGAGAAAAATATCTGAATGTTACAAGCTAGTTGCCTTTGGCACAAAATGTACTTCTCCTTCCTACTTCACCATTGCTCCAATATCCACAACACAGCATGAGACAGCACCTCTTGGTGTAATATTCCTCCAAAATTTAGTGAGACCAACACAAGGTGATCATAAGAGTAACTTAAAACAATGGACGAGATTCTAAATCAGATACTTTGTTAAGTATACTTAACTAAGTAGTGTCACCTGACCTAACCACCCCCTCCTTTACTGAATAGTAACTGCTATGAGTAATGGAGATCTTTTATCCTGTTGATCAAGGTGCAGCAGCATACTGATGTTTCTAGCCCCTCCCTGCCAGTAATCTTTGCTGAAACAATCAGACGCAGGATTCCTATTGCAATTCCTCCTTGCAGTGGAGATCATTGGCAGGAGGGGCATAGAAATGTCAGTATGCTCTGACATACTGCATTAGTATTAGAAAACTAATACTCATTAGGTGAACAGACCTCAGTTGCTTGCAGTAGCCTCTGCCTGGTAAAACAAGATTAGGGGAGTTTTATGATCACACAATAGTGCCATGATTGTGAATACATAGGATCATGATTACAAATAGTAAATAATGAATTCTAGTCATCTCTACGTTGCAAAAAGCCTTACAATGTTACAATCATAATATATTTATGCCTTCATTACTGTCTCTTCCAACTCTATGATTCTATGATTCTATGTATACTGGGGAAAAAGGAACTAATTATCTGGAACTTGTTATCTGTAATAAATTACTTTCAAGTTTAGTTCTGGCAAATCACAGGTAGTCAGATAAAATAGGTGAGACAGAAACAATTTTCTGAATTGATATGGGGAGCTTCCTATGTTCCTATATATGTGTTTGTTTGTGTGTGTGTGTGTGTGTGTGTATGCTCTGTTACTCCAACATATTTAATGGTATATGCATTAGAAATACTATTTGCTCTTAAACCTAGTGGGTTAATGGCTATGCTGGCATGTTTCCCAAAAGCAGGCTTTTTGACTGATGCTTGCTGTGCAAGATTAGCATGGAGGCAAATGACAAATATCTATCTTTTTTTTAAAAAAAAGTATTGTTTGCTATCTGTAGAGGAGTGGTGGGGAATTTTGTGAATAGTAGTACTAACAGCATCTTCTTGGCTATTCACTAGGTGTAGGGAGAAATGCCATAAAGTGAAAGAGATATTCACAGTGTTTGCATGAGCCGGGGATATTAGCATGAACAAAGTGCAAAGTGGGTATAATAACGTCAGAGATGAAGGGTAGAGTGCATACATGAAAAGTTCAGAGAAGCAGCAGGGCAAATCTGAATTATACTTGGAGTCTGATAGAGCTGGCAAAGGTGTTTTGAAGATAAAAGTGATTGGATCCCACTGCCTAGAGGAAAAGTGTAATCTGGCAATTGCATTTTAGGACCCCTGATGTTTTCCTGGAAGAGATTTAGGAAGACCATGAAAGTAGAAAACTAATAGTCATGATAGGCAGTGATTAAGGCATACGGAAGGATTATAAGGTACAGGAGACAAAAATAAATATTCATATGGGCAGCGTTCCATAGAATGTGATAAGGTAGACAAGTGAAACACAGGAGGTGAAAGAGTAAAGAAAGATCAAAACTGATGGAATTCACTGAATATCCAATGGTCAGCAAATACCTTTAGTCACCCAGCCAGCATGGTTTTGGGGAGTTGAAGACCAAAAAGTAATTTTCAGTGATCTGAGGGATGCTTGTTGCAATACATTTGTTTTCACCCTGGTCATTACTTCAATGGGAGACCACCATGTCATGGTAAGAATCTTCACAAAATGCTAGGAAAGAAACCTGCTTAAATTCCTGGAGAGCTGCTGATAGTCATATATGATAGTACTTAACTAATTGTCAGAAGATGAAGAGAGAAGAGGATGAGAAAGAGAACGGAAGGGAAGGAAAATGCATTTAGCCAGGGGGTTGGGTTACAGACAGAAAAAGAGGAAAGGAAGGAGAGGGATTAGATAATGAAGGAAAAGATGAGTGCAGGCAGGAGCTGCATGTATGGGGAAGAAGGAGAGATACTGAAGGAGAATAGGAGGACATTTAGGTGCCATTCCCACTTGGCAGATAAAACGGATTATATTGGCGCGATTCAGATTCGGATTATGTTCCGAGACTAATTCAAATTTTTTCCATCGTTTCCATTACGAAAAGGGGCAAATTACCTCACTTCATTTAGACCCTGTTTTCGTTCCCATTTATTTTAAATTACTGTATTTTAAAGCAGATTAATTTGCTCCCCGTTCCCATTTGTGTCTGCAAGCTGTCAATCAAGCACGTAGGCTTCAGACGTCACAAGTCTTGGTTTTTTTTTGGGGGGGGGGCAGCCAATCAAAATTGGCTGCATCCGAGACTCTTCTGTTGTGTCTCCCCATCTGAGGCTCTTCTGTGTCTCCCCATATTAACTGCCATAACTCAGTGCTAGGGAATCCTGAGAATGGTAGTTTATTATGGCACCAGCACTCTCTGGCAGAGGAGGATAAATGTCTCACAAACACAACAGTTCCCATAATTCCTTAGTACTGAGCCAGGGCAGGTAAAGTGGTCTCAAATTGTATTATTTCTACAGTGGGTTTTGAACTACAGATGAGATTTTTTTTTTGTAAATTAAAAAAGTTGTTACTTTATAATTTACTTTAGAATTACACACACACACACACACACACACACAAATATACATTCATATGTGTATATATACGTGCGTGCACACACACACAAATATGTATCTATCTATCTATAAGTGTGTGTGTATGCATATGTGTGTGTGTGTGAGAGTATTCATATATAAACATGTGTGTGTATGTGTGTTTGCCAAATCAGATCAAGGGGGGGAAGGCAGTGGGCTTCAGTGGGGAGAGACTCTGCATCCAAAGCCCAGGCTTGGCAAATCGGATCAAGAGGGAAAGGCAGCGGGCTTCAGTGGGGAGAAACTCTTTGGGGAAGAGAGAAGAGAAGGCTCGATCCCCCCTCAGATCCCTGGGCATCCAGGCTCTCCTGTGTCTCCCCAGATTCCCTATGGGAAAGAGAGAAGAGAAGGCTCGATCCCCCCCTCAGATCCCTGAGCATCCAGGCTCTCCTGTGTCTTCCCATAGTTCCTCTGGGAAAGAGATAAGGAGCTTCCATTCCCTGAAATCCCTTTGCCTGCCCCATTGCTCCCTGAGCTGTCTGCAGGGCGATCAAGCAGGCATGTACTGCAAAGCCCATCTGCTGTTCAGGCGCTCAGATGCTCAGGCAGAGGTGAAAAAAGAAAAAAGAATAGTTTAAAATGGTGCTCAATGGCTCTCCTCACACATCGGTCTATGAATGTGGAGCAGAGGGGAGGTTGCAATCCACTGGGGTAAAGGCTATGCGAATGGAAGAAAATGGCACTGGTGATGCAGAAAGAGAACAAAGAGGGTGACACCCCCAGGCCAGCCCCTTGAGCGCAGCTCCTCCCATCTCCAGGTTCCCGAATCAGGCACCCTTTCGTTCCCATTCATTTGCCCTGAATCAGACTCAGGAGGCACGGGAAAACTTGCTTTAAAACCACTGTTTTTTAAAAAACTGATTTATCGACCTATAATTCGGGTTTTCCTAGATAAATCGAATCAGATTCGAATATCAGTGGGAACGATTTCTGAGCAATGCAGGTCAGATTCGCATTCAAATGGAAATGATGCACCCATGATTCGCATCCAGACCTGCATTATAGGCCAGTGGGAATGACCCCTTAGTCAGCACCTGAGAGCAGCAGGTAAAGGAAAGAAGTAGACTGAGGATGAGAAAGTGTGTGGGAGAGGGAGAAGGAGAGTGAGAGGGAAATCAAGAATGAAAAAAGGGTCAAATGCCTAAGCAGAACTGAAGAAGAAAGTATTTTGTACTTTTTGCTTATGATGATATAAACCACATACATCTCAGACCAAGAAGGGGAATCACATTGCAGATTGATCCATTTAGATGGGGATGGGGAAATGGAGACCAGAAGGCCACAATGGCTGGTTATTAGATCCTCTGGAAGACTGAAGCCATTTTGATGATCAGAAATGATGATATATTATTTCTTGTCACTTCTTAGGCTCCCCTGATCCACCACCCCACCCCCAAAAAATAAATAAATCTTATTTGAGAAATTTAGTTATGTTCATAGACCAGCATAAGTAAAAAAAAAAAAGGAATGCAGAATAAAAGACGGTAAAAGCATGGTTAAAAACAAGGTAAAAACACAGGTTAAAAACAGTACTTAAAATATCCTTTTAAAATACAGTGTAGCAGGGCAAATATTGAGACTAGTTTACTGCAGAGGTCATTGACTGGTGGATTTTAACCACAGCTGCACAGAATCTGGCAACAGTATATGTTATATCAGGTTTGGTGTCAGAAAGCAACAAAGAAGTTTAAAATTGACTAGTGTATCCTTGATGTTTATATAATAAAGGTGAAATAGGGCTGAGGCTGATTATCACTGTAGTATGAGCACTGGAGTAATACATGCTCTATTGTCTTTATTTGGCCAGAGTCACAGGGGCATCATCTGTCTGAGAAGGGGATCTTCTTGTATTGGCCTTCAATGACAGCTGAGAGAAGGGCATGGCGTTGTGCAAAGTAAAGGCTTTCTGGTATTTTGGTATTCCTTCATGCAGGGTATGAATTAGGTTTAGTAGATGCCGGTCAATCAAGGAAGCCTCCAGTTTTTCCCATAGTTTGGTTCGAGATACAGAGTCAAAAGCTGCTTTAAAGTCTATAAAAGCAATATATAGAGAGACTAATTCATAAGCTGCATGAAGACACATTTTCAATGAGGTGTTGGAGTACAAGACACTGATCTATGGTGGACCAGCCTTCCCTAAAGACAGCTTATTCCTCTACATTTTCTTGTTCCAGCAATAAATGTCTTGCATATAGCTTGCTGATCATACTGAGGAGACTAATTGGTCTGTAGTTGCCAGGATCAATCTTCTTTCCTTTTTAAAATATGGGGATAATGATAGCAAGATCCCAGTCCTTAGGTGCTTGGCCATAGTCATCAATGCAGGTAAAAAAAGATGCCAGAATAGGGCCCAGTATTCCAAAATATTTTAATGGCTTCTGAGGGTATTAAGTCTTTCCCTGGAGCCTTCCCCATTCTTCGTTTGTCTACAAATTTCTTGATTTCTGTCTCAGTCACCAGAGCCCACTTTGGGAGATTCTCTATACTTTGGCTTGCAGATCCACTTTCAACATAAGTGTTCTTATAAAGTGCTTGGAAGTGTTCCTCCCAGATCCATGGGGGGATATGACAATCTACTGTAGCTGATGCATTGCTTTGAGAACTTCATGTATAAATACTCTAATACAAATAAATAAATAACCAGAGGGTCTGGGTCGACTCAACCTGGCATCATTCTTTAGGTCACTAAAATGAGTACCCAGCTTGTTGGGGTTAATTAGCTAACACTTTGTGAACCCCGTAGTACATTGGTAAGCAGTATAGAAATGTACTTGCTATCGCTATTATTTTTCACGGCTTCTTTTTTCTTGTAGAGCAGCAATTTTTTGCAGCCTCTCTTCTGCTGGAGCAGTTTTGTTGCCACTTCTGGCATAGAACTGGATACATACACTAGCCCTGATAGCTGGTCATGAGAACTTTTTTTAGCATTAACACATTCCTTTGAGTAATGGTATTGTGATTGTTGCCTCCAGTGTGCGCTATTTTTCTGGTTTAGATATTTAAATAGCACTTGGGTGAGATTGTTGTAATTTTCCAGAAGTTCATCAGAGGAGTCATTTGATATCAGGTTATTCTGAAGACACCGAAGGCAGTCTGAGACTAATACCTCACTTACTGTTTGATTTAGCAGGGGGGTCCTTTTAGCTCACCAATAAGACTTTCCTGATGGCATTAAAGAGATTTGAAACATGTCCTTGTTGTGTGTCTCCTGGGGGGAGTTGCTTAGTTGTAGCTGAATTGGTAGATGATCACTTTCAAACATAGGCATGTCTTCGGGGTCCTTGGCATTTCTAAAATCCTTAGAAATGATTATATTGTCAATAGTTCTCATTCTGGACTCAGAGAGATAAAGTGAATTCAGCTGGACAGTCACTTTTCAGAGCACTGTTTAGGATACAAAGTTACTGTATAGTCTAAAGAATGACTGAGCCAGACATAGACCTGCAAAATTTGATTTTTTGTCTTTTCAGCATCGAATGAGGTGGATTCCATCATCTTCAAGGTTAGGAGGTGGGCATTTGTGCTGAGTGTATAGGGTATGATCATTAGGGCCCAGTTTAGCATTCAAATCTCCCCCCAGGACTACAAATGCATTTGGATTCTGCAATATGAGATAAGCAGTGTTGGAGATTTCTTTTTCATTGGAGACATGTAGCCATTTATTATAAGCAGAGTGCAGTGGTTAAATTGGGTTAGTACTGCTATGGCATATGTTTTGAGAAGAGGGAAGTGGAAAGAGGCTTTGTTTTGGCATGTAGGGTGGTGGAAACCAGTCCCCCCCCCCTTGCTCTTCCATGCTTTCTCCCAGGCTCTGCTGCAAATGAAAATATGTGAAAACCATTTAGTTCCAGATCTTTAGTAGCCCATGTTTCCTGGGTCAGTAAAATATCATATTGCGCAAGGAAGTCAGTGAAACAGGGATCTCTGTTAGATGTGTGTCACCCAATGATTTTCCATGTCATAAGGACAACCTTATGCTGGTTGGTTGATTGTCAAGCAGTTGCACTACAGGTTGCAGAGTGGATGTGTGATTCTCCCAGTGACGTTGGTTCACATTAACCGATAGCTGGGATAGCTGTAGTAACCAGTGCAGCATGGGTGGCAAAATGCATGTCACAGGCAAGCAATGATCCTGTTTCTTTGGCAATGGAAATACCCTTTGGCTCATGTGAGGTAGGAGATGTTATAGGTGGTGACGAGAGCTGTCTTTTCTGCAGGCAGGGTTTGAGATCTCTGGAATTTAATTATAGATGAGGATGCATCATCCATACCAAACATTTTAAGAGGAGTATTTGTTGTTCAGGTTTTCATGACTTGTTCAGGTTTTCATGACTTCCATGAGTGCTGATAGAGAGTCATAACTTCTGCTATCTGTATCAAGGAAATCTGAGTGATGTACTGACAGCTTCCTCCGAGTCTCTGAGGGAGGGGATAGTTTCAGTGGGTTGCTACTTGATTTTTTGCTGGGGTTTGGGGAAGTGTGTCAAAAAGTCTGTGAGTTTTCCTCTCAGTTTAACTGTTTTTTAATTTATGTCCTGAGCATCCTTCCTTGGGTTATGCTTTAGTTTTCCTCCCAGAATGTGGCTGGCAGGTTTGTGTCTAGATTCTCATGGCTTTTATCTGCAGGTCATGTCTGTTGATTTTCCTGTGTTGAGGTCATGTATAATTTCATCCTTGAAGACCCTGATAGTTTTAATATAATGTGCTTACATTACAAGTGAATTTACCCTTTTGCATTGAATTTACTCTTTCATATTACCATATATACTCATCTATAAGTCTAAAAATTTATACCCAAAATTGACCCTAAAATTCCAGGGCGACTTATGAGTCAGTATGATAATGTGATAACAGCTCTTTAAGATTTCCCCATGTGGTGTGGAGAGAGTTTCTTTTTCTCTTGAGCCAGACAGAAAGAGTCCTGAGTGATTAATTGCTGTTAGAAAAACAAATAGTCCCTCTCCTGGCTGTGCTGCTTATCACTGTGGGGGTGAAGGCTGAAACCAAAGTTGAAACAAATGCTGAAGCAAAAAGCCTCAGTTAGAGTCTCTCTTGCCATACACACACATACACACACTGAAGGAGCCTCCAAGTTTTACCCTCGACTTATCCATAGGTCATGGTAAAATCCATAATTTTGGCCTCAAAACGTGCCCTTGACTTATACATGAGGTCGACTTATAGTTGAGTATATACGGTAGTCTGTTCAGGACAGATGCCTGATTAAAAGTCAAAAATATTTGTTTGATTGCTCTAGGGATGGGTAAGTAGTGATAATCCTGTAAGTCAATTGATCTGTGGTGTACATTTAACAGCTCTAAAAGGTATCCTAGGCCCAGTACAAATGGCCTCTTTGGGGCGTCCTGCACCCACTCCTTTTCACTGCAGGTTGGGGGCAGGGCAGCCTCACCGGCAGCCCTGCGGCCCCAATCTGGAATTTTTCCGGACCACAGAGAAGTGGCAAAATGCCGCTTCTCAGTGGTGCAGAGAAGGGGTATCCTTGGGGCTTCATGCCCCTGGACACCCTGGGAGACAGAGCCATGGGAGAAATGGGCTGCTAGGCCCCTTTCTTCCTGGTGTCGTTCCTGCAGGTGTTTGGTGGCTATGGGAACAAGGTGCACACCCAGAAGGAGCTCAGTTTTGGAGCGCCTTCTTGCGCTGCAGCCAGGCCAACATAAGTGGCCTGGGGTGGCACGAAGATGTCATGCATGCGCTGCACCATTTGAACATGGCACATGCGTGATGTCATCATGGCGGCTCCTGTGTGGATGGGAGGCCGCCATGATTATGGTACCACCACATAGTAGGGTTGCGGGGCATGCGGATGCTTCATCCCCGGGCAACCCTATTATGTGTCCAGGCCGGCACAAAGTGCCGGTCTAGATCAGGCCCTATAATTGATTTGCAGCCATTCCAAATATGTGCTTTATAGTGTATTTCTAAAAGGAGTTGATTTTTCTGTAGCACCTGGGAATGTTTAGGAACATCTGGGCGTCTTGATGAAACTGGGCGGCCCTCCTACATGTGAGAAATGTCAGTTGCATTTTTAATCCCGTTTGTCATGAGAGTTTTGCATTTGAAGGCTTGCTGGAATTTCTCCATCTTGTTTGCAATATCATTTATTCTCTGCAGAATAAGAATCTATGTTTCTGAAGGCAAAAAGCAAACCTCATGGAAGAGTTGAGTAAAATTATTGCCAGTGGGTTCTGAGTTTTTCTTTGTTGGCTTTGTTATGTCTCTGTCCCTGAGTGTTGTTTATATTTATACTTTGAAAATATGGGGAGGCTCTTTCACTTTAATCAGATTTCTGTAATGACTTAGAGAATGGAGTAGGAGCTGTATTTTGAGATTTGTTACTCATGAGTTGTGCCATCTCTGCTATTGTCTCTGCTGGTGAAAAAAGAAGGTCTATCTTCGTCTATTTCTCTGCTTTAAAGGCTTTCTGGTTTTCAGAATTGATGTGAAGGTTGGTCTGGGTTCCTTTTTTGCCTTTGGGTGGAATTTCAAGTTATATGGAGGTGATAAAGCCAGATAATGTTAGGAAGCTAATTTGGCAGTTGTTCGTCTATCACCATCATGCTCTGCCTCCTATTTGAAAACCTTAACTACAGTTGAGCCATCTCAGAGACTAAAATAACCAATAGATTTTTCTAGTGATTTTGCATTGCTCAGTAATTTCCTAGTTAACATGGAAGCTTAAAATGTTCCTTAATTATTTAGTTCATGAGAATGGATGAGAATTCATTAGATTTGTTCCTTTCTGTCAGATTCAGTAAAACAAGGTGGCCTGCTATCTAAGAAGAAGTATTAGGAATGGAGGAAAGAGCGAGCGAGCGAGAGAACCTTCTGAAGCCCAGAACAGCATAAAAAACAACAATCAAAGAATGAGGGGGAAAACAGTCTTGGAATGGACTGGGTTAGAAGTGGGAATGATCTGTTTGGAAATGAAGGCTTTCAAACTGCAAAGGCCTTTTGAAAATGTCAGACTGTTTAGCTTTGAAAGGCATCCTGACCCTCCACCCTTGATGTTGGCCTGTATGGAAGGAAAGTGTGTTGAATCTTTCTGAGGAGTTTCATCATGAGTCTCTTCAGTGACATTTCTGTGTCTGTTGTCTACATCTTGGACTGGTTTCTACTGCATATTATTGTATAAGACACAACAATGTTATATAACACTATTTGGAGTGAGCTGAAAGGAATCTCTTTGTAAACACACAGTGCTATGCACATGGATCATTGAATGAAAATTTTATTTACTCCCAATTTCTTTCTGTCTTGGCTTCTTGCTTTCTCTCACTCTCTCCCCACCTCCCCCATTCTGCTTTTTACCTACAGTACTTACTTCTTTTCTCCTCACTACATTTTAATTACACAGTTAAGGGGAAATTGTACACAGTTTAGGTTGGTTTTTAAAATATGAGAGAGTAGTTGCTCTACCAAAGTACAAATGTACTGATGAAAAAGACAGAATAGAAACCAGCCACACTTTTACACATGTGTAAAAGTAGTTTTTGACCACATGTAATGCAGTCTTCCTCTTTTCCTACTGCCTTCTACCTTAGCCAAACATTATTGTCTTTTCTAATGAGTTATATCTTCTCATGGTATGTTCAAAGTAAGGCAGTCTCATTTTGGTCATCTTGGCTAGGTAGAGGTCCAGCTTGTCTTGTCCCTGGACCCATTCACTGGTCTTTTTAGCAGTCCATGGTATCTGGAGACCTCTCTTTCAGCACCAAATTTCAAATGAGCTGATCCTGTTCTTATCAGCCTTCTTCATTAATATTAAACATTGCAAAAACGTTAATGGGCTGCAACAGAGTCTATACAGGGAAGCACTTTTTCCAGGTTTTAAACTAAGGGGAACTCCAGAGCAAGTCTATCAAAATATAACTGAAGCTAATTGGCTCATGCTTAAGCCATTACATTCTTTACCTGCTGCTGAGTCACATTTGAAAAGCTGTACAATTATTGCATCCTTGGAATATAGCCAAGAAAATCACTTCCCGGCTAAGTCTCATGCCCTGAAGCAGGAGTGATCATTATAATCAAGAGCAGACTCATCAAGCTAGGCTTAAATGGCACAGGTTTGGCGAAAACAGATTTGAGAGGCAGAGCCCCTATAAGCAGTGATCAAGTAAAAGCTTTCATTATGTTTGATAGATGGTATAGCTGAGTTGGGATGTCTCTCCCACCTTTGCTACTGTTGGCAGGCCCTGGAGATGCGTGAAAAATTCATTTTATCAGACTGGGGAGGGAAGGGTTAATGGATGTTCCCAATTCAAGTCTCCTAGGCAGAACACAGAAACAGGTGCAGTTTCAGGTTGGGAATTTTTACATTTCAAGGGACAAAGGAAAGAAAAGTGTATTTGACAACATGAACATATTTGAAATAACTGCCAAATGGACCTTTAAATATTAACACAAAAATGCTTGGGTGAATGGAGGAGGGTTGCATTCATTAAACTTAATATGTGCATTTGTATAAAAAGTCACAGATCCCCCCCCCAAAGTTCATCTAACCAGTGTGTGACAGACTTGCAAAGGAGGAAATCCAGGGAAACAGACTTGACTGCCTCATTTCTACTAGGTGTTATTTTTAGGAGCCTTCAAGTCAAGTGTGACTTATGGTGACCCTTTCACAAGGTTCCCTTGGCAAGATGTATTAAGAAAAGTTTTAGTTTGGACTATGACTCTGGAGATCAGGGTTCAGTTCCCTGTTCAGCCATGGAAACACACTGGGGAGTTTATATCATTAACAAATAAGCCAGTTTACCTCTTCCAGCTTGAATTCAGGATCCGGGATGCCCCAGGATGTTATCATACCTAAATTGCCACCTATCTAGCTGGGATGCCACCACCTGGAAGCATCCAGGGTTGAAGCCTCACTCAGCTGGCCAGTTTTTGAGGTCAGAAGCTCCCGACTTCAATAAAGTGCTGGCTGAGCGAGGCTTCAACCTGGGATGCATCTGGGAGGTGGCATCTCAGCTAGATAGGTGGCAATTTAGGATAACATCCAGGGGCATCCCAGATCCTGAATTCAAGCCAAAAGAAGTAAAACAGCTTATTTGTTAATGGGGTAAACTCTGGGTGACCTTGGACAAATCACACACTATCACCTATCAATCCCAGAGAACCCCATGATAGGTTCTCCTTAGAGCCACCATAATTCAGAAATGACATGAAGACACACAACAATTGCTATAAAACCTAGAATCAGTTCTTGTATTAGCCTTTCCCACTACATGTTCAAATGTTGGATTATAATTACAGTTACCAGTAACCACTGACATGCTGGTTGAAGCTGATTGAGTTAGGAGTTGACAGTTGTAGTACAGCAGCATTTGGAGATCCATGTTTGGAAAAGACTGCCTTAGAACCCCACATTTCAGTTTAATAGTTAAGTTGAAAGTTAACCTTTGAGGGTTTAACTTCCACAGAGTTATTTGTAAGTTTATAACTGCTGCTTAACTAGCAGTGTAGCTGCTGCTTAACTAGTTGGTCTTCCTTGCCCTTCTCCGCATCTCATTGCCCACCAACAGCCCTGGCCCATTACTCACTCCTTTTGCACCATGATGCCTCCACCTCACACCCTCTGCCAGACCTCTGTCACCTCTGCTGGTCCCCAAACTTTCTCCCTCCACCTCTTTGGATGACAGCACTGAAGGAGGTTTTTGCAGCAGTTGCTCAAGATTCTAGTCTGCAACATGCATGTTTTGAGTTAGAGTTATTCATGGTTTTCACAGGTTTGCCAGGGTCCTGCTTGTTGCAGATCTAATTTCCATAAAAATTGAAGGCTGACTATATGGGTAAACTTCTCCTAGTTGAGGGGGAAATTGCTTTATGAAGCAAATGAATACAAACCCACTAATACATTTGTTTTGGAATGATTAGATCTGTGAGAATAGGAATTAAAATTTACCCACAACTCTCTGCAACATTGATATATCAATGCTTGTATATTTTATCCTATTTTTCTTGTATTCAATGCAACATTCTTTTGATAGTTTTGTGAGAAACTTTCCTGTTTAAAATAATCATCATTATTCATAAAATGGCTTTTAAAAGGCTGATTGGTAGTACTTAGGCGTGTTACAGACCGCCCAGAAGGGGCGGTCTGCCACCGCCGCCATTTGCAGAGCAGAGGAGCCCCAGCATCCAAACCGTGAGGCTCCTCCGTGCTGCAAACAAGCACGGAGGAGCCCCAGCATCCAAACCGCGAGGCTCCTCCACGCTGCAAATCTCTTTGCAGCGCGGATATGATGCCGCGAGGTGCCAATGGCGCACTCGCAGCATCATATGCGCTGCACAACATGTGGATGCAGTGCATCCACTACGTAAAGATGGCGGCCCCCGTGTGGAACAGGCGCTGCCATTTTGTACGGACTGGGTCCGTATTAGGGTTAGGGGCATCCGGAAGGGGTGCCCCTTTCTAACCCTAATACGGACCCAGTCTGTACTTTATGCCCATTTGTAACGGGCCTTAATGTGCATTTATACCAATGTTTTATTCATATTATGCCATGACTACTAGCTGCTGCCAGAGTAATTCTCATCTCATTATAAAACATAATTATAAAATACATTATTGTAGTTTTCTTGTTCACAATGATATACCAGGCTTTTTGTAAATTTAAGGATCAACTGATTTTACTAAAAGTAGTATCATTCCCCACCCCATAATCAAAAGTATCCTAGATCAGCTACTTAGTTATCGCTGCATAACTAAGTAATGTCTCCTGACCTGATGCCCCACCAGACCTCCTTAACAACCACCTTCTGTTTGGGCCCAAAAGATCAGCTTCCAATTGGGGAGCAAGGAGAAGGAAGCTTCAGCTCCCTCCTGCCAACAAGCAAGTCCACAATAAGGACTTGGGCAGAGGTACAGCTTCTGATTATCACACCTTCACTGGCTGAAAATGTCATCTAATTCCACCCTGATTGGAAGTTCAATGGATCTCCTTTGTCTGCTCCCATGGTTGGCTGCTAAGATGGGATGTGGTGGTATTTACAGAGGTTTACAGTAAAACAACTTGGTTTTACTGAATACAGATCAATTGCAGATCTGTAATTCAAGGTTATGAATATATAACTGCAATGCTGAATAATGGTCATTGTTTTTATTCTGAATCTGAATCTGAATCAATTTATTACGGCATACAGCCAGTATAAAGTAATAAAATGTTTAGAAAAATTACCTTACATCCAGTTAGAAACATTTATATTTCAGCATATCATATAAACATTATATTCCAGCATATCATATAAATGCATGAGTACATACAAATGTTAAGGATAAAACCTTGAACTGTGTTTCTGGAAGGATTTAGGAATACAAAAATAACGGTTTTTATTTGTTTCCCAGCCAATATTTCCCCCCATTCCTTCCTTCATTATCATTTTCCTGCTAGATAAGAGAAGCCTGTCTGTGTGTTCATCTGCAAAGATGTCTTATAGTAATCTAAATGATAACATAGTTATGCAGAAACTAGGTAAGCTATATTTTATGGGCTCAGATTATTTGTCGGGTTCTCAGCAGTCCCATTTTGTACAGGAATGACTATATTTGGGGTCCTAAAGTCAGATCCCATTTCAGAGTGATATGGGTAGCCTCTTTCTACCCATTCACCAGATTGGAAGGTAACAGCCTTGTTCATAGACAAGATGCTATAATCTCAGTGAAATGTCAGTGTTTAGGAAGATTCAATAGAAGTAGAAAAAAAATCTATACCTATCCAAAGAGAAAAAACTATGTATTCTCTGCTCACAATTTTGTAATTTCTATTAAGGTTGTGTAAAGAATGCCATGGCATATTCATGCCAGACCCATTCCTTGCTACAAGCCAAGATTCTAGTAGATCCTGAATAGAAGTTAAGAACACTTAAAAAAAAACCTGTCCTGTGTCTGGCTTTGAAAGTCTATCACTTCACTTTCTTATTGCTGATGGTCTCAACTCAGTGGGAGCAAAATTGTCTCTGCAACACTTTACCTTGTTTTTCCAAAGGAAGACAGAAGACCCTGCTGGGCTTGCTAATAACTGGAGAAAAATGTTGAG
Organism: Sceloporus undulatus; assembly: GCF_019175285.1. NCBI lineage: Eukaryota > Metazoa > Chordata > Lepidosauria > Squamata > Phrynosomatidae > Sceloporus > Sceloporus undulatus. Next base: position 296,601,158 of record NC_056523.1, on the reverse strand, counting down.
AAGTGTGATATTGTTTACTTTCTTTTTTAATTAACTTGTGGTTGTTGTTTTTGTTGTCAGACAAATCAAAATGGTTCCTGAAGCAAATGAACCATTTGCAAACTTTGACATGTTATGGGTACGTCAAGAAACTAGTGGCAAAAGACCACCAGAGTAATTTATTTTAAAAAATTATGCAATTGAATTTGTTAAATTAAATCATCATCATACAATGCATCCTCAGAAAGCCTTACACTCAGATTTATGCCATTTAGTGATAACAGTCTAGACAAGCTATAATGTTTATTTATGAACAGCTAAGGATTAAAATTTAATGAAGCTTTTTGGATCCCAACATCCTTATCACTGCAATTGTAATTAAATAGATAGTACTAAGTGTACTGTTCACAAATCTCCAGAGCTATTGATTACAAACTTTATGCAAGAAAAAAAAAATCAGAATAATAGAATCATAAAATTGGAAGAGACCACAAGGACCATCCGGTCCAACCCCCTGATCAAAGCAGAAAAGAGTGGTACTATTACGTCCCTTGATCTTGACTCCTGCTGCTGCAGCCTAGAATTGCATTGGCTTTCATAGTTTGCTGTGGTTCACTAATACTTCTAGGTCCCTTTCGTATGGACTGCCATCAAGCCAGGTGTCACTCATCCTATATCTGTGCACTTCATTTTTCCTGCCCAAGTGTAGTAACCTACATTTCTCCCTGTTGAAATTAATTTTATTAGTTTTGGCCCAGCTTTCTAATCTGTTAAGGTCATTTTGAATTCTGATACTGTCGTCTGGGGTATTAGCTAGCCCTCCTAATTTAGTGTCATGAGCAAATTTGATAAGCATGTCCTATATTTCATCTATTTCATTCTAAAAGACTTTATAACCCTCAAAATGATGTTATCCCTTGCTTAACCAAGACTTTTTAAAAAGTATTGACAATTAATAATATGAATCATAAAAAAATCAAATCAAATGTATGTCTTATGGCTCTTCACCATATTGAATACGCTGGAGCATGTTCTAGGAGATTATCGCACAACCATTTTTGTCTTGGCAATGCATGGGACAGAATCGGGGCAGAACGGGGAAAACCTGGTTTTATCGCACAATAAATTGCTGCTGTTCTGCCACCTGACCATCACCTGTCCCCTGGGTGTGCTCTGCCAGCCAATTTTGGTGGTAGGGAAGGCTTCCATACCACCAAAATCAGCTGGCAGAGTGTGCCTGGGGGACGGGTGATGGTCCAGTGCAGCAGCAATTTAGTGTATGATAAAACCCATTTCCCCCCGTTCCTCCCCAGTCCTGTCCCATGCACAGCCAGGGCAAAAATGGCCATGTGATAATCTCCCCAGTCAACTTAAGCAGTTCTGAATTCCACACTGATTTTACTTCTTTGGATGATGTCCAAAACACACATAATCTTCAGTTAATGAAGTAGATGTGTTCCTGAGCTTTATGTCTTTAATAGAAAATGTTGTACCAGAAGCAGAAATAACATGGAATAAGTAGATGAGTCGACAAGGCTCATCTGGGAAGCTAGGAATTGTTGGTGAAGCAAGCTGATCTGTTGTCTCCCCTTCTCTGTTTTGCTTTTCATAAATGCTTGGCAAGGGATTCTGTAGGCAGTTGCTATTTACCTTACGTATTATAGGCAAGCACACCCAGTTATGGCATTGTCCATTGCAGACACACTGTTGCAACCTGCCATCAAAAGTCTGTGCTTTTCCAGTCTTTCATCACAATCTTCCCAATTTTGATACCATTTTAAAAAAAAGAAAAGAAAGAATTCAGCTCGACAGAGGACAAAGAAGAAATCTGGGAGCTAAACAGTCATAGAAAGACTTTACCTTGAGCCTTAACCATTTTTATTAAAAAAAACCACCAGGAAATGAAAAGATGCAGGGTCTTTTCCCTACCTCCACATGACATCATTCTCTTTCATTCCCTTGTGGTTGTAAAACCATGGGAGAAGTTCATAAAAGTGTTCCATTTGCCAAGCTGAAATTATCAGTTTGGCAAGAACTATGTTTTTATAATGCTCTCCCATACTTTTATAACCTGAAGAGAGCAAGAGTCATGGTGAGGGGAAAAAAAATAAACACCTATCTTTTGTTGGCCTGCTGGGTTTGTTTAATAATATGATAAGGCTCTTTATAAAAAGGATCTTCTTTATCAGAGGTTTTGTTAACTGATGTATACATGTACAGAGAGCCAAGTGATATGATTGGTGCTTCTTACTGAAGTCAAAGAGCTTAAATGCACCTAATTTAACATTGGATTAGAGTGTATAGCTTTCCTTTTACTTCATTCTGGTGAAACTCCAACTTTGTAGATGCACATGTTGTTTTACAATATACCCCTGTGTTGTGGTATTTAACTGATGATCAATGTGGGTGGTTCCTACGAGTGCCACATCTCCCATTTACCTCCTCCCATACCATACCATGCAGAATCCTTACTACAGTGGACCCTTGTTATCCGCTGGGGTTTGGTTCCAAGATCCCCTGTGGATAACAAAATCAGTGTATGCTCAAGTCCCATTAAATATAATGACATAGCAAAATGGTGTCCCTTATAAAAAATGGAAAATCAAGGTTTGATATTTGAAATTTATACTTTTTTTGAACATTTTCAAACCGTGTATGCTTGAATCCATGTATAAAAATTCCATGTATAAGAAGGGCCGACTAATGTTTTTGTACTAATGGTACTGATAAATTGTAATTCACATACATCACTGAATGTAATGGCAATAATTGTGACATAAATAACTAGACAAATTAATATTATATCTTTAAATTACGATATCAAACACACAGCCTAGGGATGCAGTGGCTTAATGGTTAAGATGTCAGTTCTAACAATTGTAAGATCAGAAGGTTAGCAGTTTGAGGTGCTAGTGCTGCGTGATGAGGTGAAACCCCATGACTAGTCCCACCTTCTGCCAGCCTAACAGTTTGAAAACATGGAAATGCAAGTAGATAAATAAGTACCACTTCAGTGGGAAGGTAACAGCATTTTGTGCAGTCATGCTATCCACATGAGCATGGAGACATCTTTGTACAACTCTGGCTCTTTGGCTTAGAAACAGTTGGTTATGAGTACACATTCATGTCAAGAGCAACCTTTACATTTACCTTCACCTTTACTCACAGCCTAAATATATTTACATGTACATAGTATCATACAGTTAAAGTGAAAATTTGGCAAGATGTGATTTTTTAAAAGAAAAAATTAAATGAATTTGTATTTAAATAGAGACAAAAGCTTTTGACTTTCTGATTTTTCTTTTTCTATATTACTATTTCATATTATTTATTACTATAATATTTCTTCTTTTGATTCCTTATATTTAAACACAAGCCCCTAATTTTTTATCTCCAGTATAGAATATTCACATATTTGTTTGTTCATTATTAATATAAGTGTATCTATGAAAGAAAAAAGTTTTTAAATTACTTTTTCTAATCCTTAAAGGCAATTATACTTTTTTCTCCTTTTTCTTTAAGTAGATACTTTGTTACTAAAGACCAGTCCTTGTTAAATTGTTCAGTATCGCCATCTCTCAGTAGTATTGTCAATTTGTCCATTTCCATTATTTCATAGATCTTTTTAATCCATTCTTCCTTAGTAGGTTCTTCCTTATTTTTCCATTTTTTTGCTAATACTGATTGTGCGGCTGAGGTTAGGTAAAATATGATTTTCCCTGCTTTAGATTCTAACTCTTTATTTGTCATACTCAATAAAAATAATTTTGGTTCAAAATCAATCCTAATGCCAGTGATTTTTTGCATTTCTTTGTGTATAGTTGACCAGAATGTTTTCGCTCTTTGGCATTCCCACCACATATGTTTCATTGTACCTCGATTTTTTTTTTTTACAGTTCCAGCAGGTGTCTTTTGTATTTTTATAGATTTTTGCTAATTTTTCAGGTGTGAGATACCATCAGTATTGAATTTTGTAATATGATTCCTTTATGTCATAGCTTAATGTATATTTTATTCTTTTATTCCAATTTCGTTCCCATTCTTCAAGTAAGATTGGTTTCCCAATATCTTGTGCCCAACTCATCATATATTGTTTGATCGATTCCCCTTCCATCTCAAATTGTAGAATTAATTTGTATAACTTTGATATTTGATGTTGTGTTCCTTGATACATGAGTTTTTCCACTTCTGTTTCTTCTTTTCCAATTTGATTTGTCTTTTCATCCATTTTATATCTCTCACAAATTTGTCTGTATAGAAACCAATTATAATTAATGCCCTCTTGTTTTATTTCCTCTGGAGTTTTTTACCTGTATCCACTTTCTTCTTTAGTTATAAGATCCTTATATGGTATCCATTTATTTTTTACCATACGTTCTCTTCTAAAGAAGGCTTCATTTACTGAGGTCCAGCTTGGGATTTTTGATATTAGACGTGGTTTATATTTGAGCCAAATTCGAATCAAAGATTTTCAAACAAAATGATTTTTAAATATTTTTAAATAATATGGGAGAAAAATTTGAAAGATGGATTAAGTCTATATATAACCAACAAAGGGCATCCCTACTTATAAATGAGGAAATATCTAGGAATTTCAAGATCAGAAGAGGAACGAGGCAGGGATGTCCCCTCTCTCCTTTATTATTCATATTGGTTCTAGAAATATTGGCAAACAAAATAAGAGAAGAAGAAAAAATTAGAGGGATTAAGATCCGCAACACAGAGTGTAAGCTAAAAATTTTTGCGGATGACATTGTGGTTTTTCTAGATGAACCATTTAACGGAATCAAATACTTGATACAAACTATAGAGGAATTTGGTGTATTAGCTGGATTTAAAATAAATTCTGAAAAAACAACAATTCTTACTAAAAATCTCACAAAAGATGAGGACAAGATACTTAAAATAATATCAGGATACTCGATTGAAACCAAAATCAAATACTTGGGAATCTACTTTACAAAAAGAAACATAGAACTCTTTCAAAATAATTACATAAAAACATGGAACGAAATAAAAAAAGATTTAATTATTTGGAACAAACATAATCTATCCTTCCTTGGAAGAATCGCAGCAATAAAAATGAATATTTTGCCAAGGATATTATATTTATTTTGTAATATTCCAGTTATAATAAATGAAAAATACTTCAATTCGTGGCAAAAAGATCTGTCCAGATTTATATGGCAAGGCAAAAAAGCAAGAATAAAATGGAAATTACTTACAGAAGATAAAATCAAAGGGGGTTGTAATCTACCAAATTTTAAGCTCTATTATTACGCAGCATGCCTTAATTGGCTAGAAGAATGGTTCAAATTAAGGGATGAAAGTTTATTAGATTTGGAATGTGCCAATTTAAATATGGGAATTCATGCGTATATGTGGTACACAAAACCCAAAGAAAACAGTATCTTTAATCATCATATGCTGAGAAAATCTTTACTTAAAGTTTGGTATAAAGTGAAAAATCAATTTTACAGTCACATTCCTCAATGGGTTTCCATACAAGAGGCATACTACAAAAGAACCAAATGTGAGAATCAACAATGGGTAAGATATGGAGATTTAATCAATAAAACCACAGAAGGGAAACTTATCATGAAAAAGATAGAAGAAATCAATATAAATGGAGAAATGCAGGATTGGTTTTTTATACAACCAATTAAAAAGCCGCTTTAAAAAAGACAATGAAACAGTTGGTTTGACAACTGATAGTAACGAAATTGACAAAATAATGACTGATAAACAAGGTAAACACATTTCTAAATATTACAAACTATTGAAGGGAAGAGATTTAGAAAATGAATTGATTAAACATAATATGATAAGATGGGCACAGGACACTAAAAAATAATTAAAATAGAAGAATGGGAAAAACCGTGGAAAGGGACCAACAAATTTACTTTATGCCAAAACTATAAAGAGAATTACCTGAAAATGTTTTATAGGTGGTACTTAACTCCCCAAAAAATCCATCAAATTTACAAATCAGGTAACATCAATTGTTGGAAATGTGGAAGACCAGAAGGGAATTTTTACCACATGTGGTGGCTGTGTACCAAAGCAAGAGATTACTGGCAAATGATCCATAAATTTATAGAAGGCATTCTTAAGATAAACATACCTTTTGAAGCAAATTTGTTCTTGTTGAACATGACCCATAATATTAGAAATGTAAAGGCAAACAGGATTATATTATATATGGTCACCACAGCAAGAATAGCATATGCACAGTATTGGAAAGCATCAAATAATCCATCAATTGAGGAATGGTTGAGCAAATTATATGAAGCCAGAAATATGGATATATTATCTGCATTATTAAAAGGAAAATCTGAAGAAAATGTGAAAAAGGAATGGAGTGTTTTAGAATTGATTGAGGGGAATGAGTTATTGGATAATTTAAATAAATAAGGTTGATTTAAATTCTTTGTTAACTTTTAATTTATCATAAATTAGATATGCATGCCAACCGTATGTAAATCTATATCCTTCCAATTGTAATAGTTTTTCTTCTTTTAATGTAACCCAATCACTAATCCAATCTAAACAGCATGTATAGTAGTAGAGTTTAAAGTTTGGAAAGTTGAGACCTCCTTGCTCTTTTGTGTCTTGTATAGTTCTTAATCTGATACGTGGTTTTTTCCTGTTCCATATAAAAGCAGTCAGGTCTTTCCCCCATGTTTTGAAGGGGATGTTTTGAAGGGAAAATGAGGGCCTCTGATTTTCCACTATCTGACCATCACCTACTTTCCTTTACTCTTACCTACATCCCACCTCCCCGTCATACCGTCCTCCGCCAGTTCCACAATCTTCATTCTCTTAACCTTAACCATCTCACTTAGTCCTTGGACTCATCCTTAGCTTCTCTCAATCTTGGGGACTCTGCTGACTCAGCTATGTCTTTACTGAATTCTACTCTCTCTTCAACTCTTGACAGCTTTGCCCCAGTATCTATGTGCGTGTCCTCCTCTTCCTCTACGACTAGGCCTCAGCCCTGGATCACTCCCATTATTAGATTTCTCCGGTCCTGCTCCCGAGCAGCCGAACGTCTCTGGAGAAAGTCCAGGGAGTGGGCCGACTTTATCCATTTTAAGTTCATTCTCTTATCCTTTTCACGCGCCCTGTCGATGGCAAAACAAGACTACTTCAAATCATTGATCTGCGCCAACGAGAGGTGCTCGCAGCGCTTGTTCTCTTGTTTCAACACACTGTTAAAACCCTCTCCTCCCTCCATTTCTCCATTATTTTCTCATTCCGACTTCGCCAATTACTTCATTACAAAGATCACTACCATTCGTTCTGAGTTAACTCCTCATGATTTGGCTCCCACCATTAATCTCCTCACCCCTCCTACTAATAAACTCTCTGTGTTTCCTCCTGTTTCTTTGGAAGAACTCTCTTCGCTGCTGAACTCATCCAAACCCACCACCTGCTCTCTTGATCCAATTCCTTCTCGTCTTCTAATCTCTATAGCCCCCCTCTTTGTTACCCTCCCTCCTCTATATCTTTAATCTCTCTCTCTCTTCGGGTTCCTTTCCCTCAGTCTTCAAACATGCCTTAGTTTCCCCTATCCTGAAAAAACCCTCTCTCGACCCCTCTTCCTTGGCTAGCTATCGTCCAATCTCTCTTCTTCCTTTTCTCTCTAAGGTGTTGGAACGAGTTGACTATTCACGCTGTCTTGAGTTTCTTGAAACCAACTCCATTCTGGATCCCTTCCAGTCTGGTTTTCGCCCACGGCACTCCATAGAGACGGCCCTTACTAAGATCTCGAATGATCTTTTGCAGGCCAAGGCGAATGACCTTTATTCTGTCCTTGTCCTACTCGATCTGTCTGCGGCCTTCGACACCGTGGACCACTGTCTCCTAATAGATGTACTCTCTGACCTTGGTTTCTCAGGCCTTGTTCTCGATTGGTTCACATCTTACTTGTCAGATCGATCTTTTTCAGTGGTTTCGGGTGGTCAGACATCGTCTTTTGTCCCCTGATCCATTGGAGTTCCTCAGGGCTCTGTTTTGGGTCCCCTTCTGTTCTCTTTATACACACTCTCCCTTGGCAAACTTATCAGCTCTTTTGGTTTCTCCTACCATCTGTACGCCGATGATACCCAGCTGTACCTTTCCACCCCTAATCTTTCGCCAGAGCTAGAGCAGCAAGTGTCATCCTGTTTAACAGCTGTCTCCCAATGGATGCACCATCGGCGTCTGAAGCTCAATATGTCCACGACCGAGCTTCTTGTTTTCCCTCCTAAGCCCACCCTTCACTACTCCTTTTCTATTTCTGTCAATAACATCTCGATCCAGCCGGTCCAGGAAGCCTGCAGTCTAGGTTTCATCTTTGACTCCTCTTTGTCATTTATCCCTCAGATCCAGACTACAGCCAAAGTCTGCAGATTTTTTCTCTACAATATCGCCAAAATCCATCCATATCTCTCAGCTTCTACCGCAAAGACACTGGTCCATGCCCTAGTGGTCTCACGACTAGACTACTGTAACCTCCTCTTGGCAGGGCTTCCCCTCTCTCATCTCCACCCATTAATTTCTGTTCAGCATTCAGCTGCACGCATTATTTCACTCGCTCGCCGTTATGATCATGTCTCCCCTCTGTTGTCCTCCCTTCACTGGCTCCCTTTTCCTTTACGCATCAGGTACAAACTTTTGCTACTTACCTTTAAAGCCTTGCATGGGCTGGCCCCTCTTTATTTAACCGATCTTCTCTCTCCCTACATCCCTACTCTCACTCTCCGCTCTGGTAGCCAAAGTCTCCTCTCTCAACCCAGGATTTTCTCTGCCCCGTCCCAGATCCGTCCCTTCTCTCTTGCTGCCCCTCATTCCTGGCTCATCACTTCCCTAACCAGCTTTAAGGCTGAGCTGAAAACCATATTGTTTAGGGAAGCATTCTCAGGGAATTTGTGATTGTCATCTGGCTGTCTGACAATGTTTGATGTGATGTGATTTGTTTGATATTTGATGTTTTTAATTTGTTTTTTCTTTTCTATATGGTAATTTTATCTATTCCTCTCTTAATTGTTATTATTTTAGAATGTATGCCTTGGGCAGGCTTTTATATTCGCTTTAATTTTACCGACTTTGTACAGTGCTGTGTATAATTACAGCGCTTTAGAAATAAAGTTTAATAATAATAATAATAATAATAATAAATCCTTTCTCCTTCCACTTAGTGTCACCCCATTCACACTATCCCTTTTGCTGAGCTCCAGCATTTTAAAGGGATGCAGGCAAATACCACAGCCTATTTCTGCCAAAAGGAGATGTTTGGGGAGCAGTGGAGTCACTCCCCTTTTAGGATGTAACCTGGTGTGGCTTGTACCCCCCCCCCCAAATGATTCCCCTAGATCCTACATGGTTTTTACTGTTGCTAAAAGTGCATGCACCAAGACTGGAAAGATACAGGTTCACCATCTATTTTTCAATAATCAGATTTTTTTACCATTTTATTTCGCGCTTGTACAAAGCGCAGGATGAGTCTTTCCTGAATCTTCGTTCGCGAAGCAAAGCCAGAGATTTACACATGAACATGTATTTTATAGATACCATCTTCAATAATATGTATATTTAGAAATATGAGAACTCATACCTAACAAGATCATAATAAATAAGCAAATATTCCCAGATCAAATGATAGAAACAGTATATAATATTTCAAACAATGGCAATGCAAATATCCCATACAGATAAAAAATAAACCAAGATAAATAACCACAAAAATTCAGGCCTGAATGGAATTCCAACAACTCATTACATGGACTACAAAAATTCATAGAAAACAGCTGCAGTTTTAAGCAATCCTAATGTGCTGAAATAAGATATAGAAAGAAACACAGCCCATTATGTGCATATATGATGGCAAGACAACTACAGCTGGGAACTTGTGGAGTTGTTTTGTTAGTCCTCTTCAATGGAATTACTTTCAGTATTCAACTGGTAGAAAAAGGAAGTAATTCAGACCAAGGAAAAACAGCTGCCCTCAACTTGGGGCCAGAGCAGACAGGTAGAAAAAAGTGGCTCATTCCTTCTTTTTCCAAAATCCTTCTGTTTGCACAGCCCACTCCCAATGCAGGCCAAATATGCACAGCTCAATGGCATGCCATGCTGCTGGGTAATTTTTTTTGTTGCCTCCTCACCATGTATGTGCACCATCACACAAACACACTACATGAGACCTCCAAGTACCTTCCACATCTGCACAGATGCCATTTGATTGGATGACCATCCCTTTCATTGGCCACATAGTTACATGTGTGATTCTCTGCCCATACAGGGCATTGGTATGCAAGTGATACATTGGCAAAACACAATCATAGAGACCTCCCATACATTATTCCATCACCCCATGCTCCCCGGTTGGGCTTTCTGGTTTATGTATATTGGAATTACATCCATTGGAGTTGTTGCATTATTATTTCTTTGCTTTGTGACAGCCTCACACTCACATTGAGGCATTTATATCCAGCCACAAAGGTGCACATTTTCCAGACTAAGCCGGGGTATCGTGGCCTCATTTTGCTATAGTTTTTAGCCCTGGAATGTAGTTTCAAGAGGCATGTGTCATATAAACACCCCACATTCAAAGTGGCTAGAAGCCACTTTATTTTGTCTGTATGTTTCTCCCCTTAGTCATGATGTGCAGAATTAATGAGGGTGCTTTCTCAGATGATGAGCATGTGCCTTTTCCTCAGAGGAGCCAGATTTTCATAGTCTGAATTACATTTCTCCTCCTCCTCTTCTCCACCAATAAGGTACAGCAGCAGGGGTCCCTTCTGGACCTTGTCAAGTGTCAGTCAATGGATTACAAAGGCAAGTAAATAGCTCTCTGTGACCCATCCAGGATGAGACTTTTACAAATGTAAGCTGCATGCTTGCACATCAGCATCACTAATTGGATGCCAGACAATGTGGGATGCATCTCTCCAGTCCTCATCTACACAGGCAGAATCCTACCATCAGCCTCTCCCCCCTTTTCTCGTGAAATACATGATCGATGATAACTGTGATGTTTAATTTAAGCATGTGCAAAGAGTATAGTCTAATGGATGAAAAATGTGCATATTATCTGGGTAATTCATGAATTTCCCAGACTAATTAGTTAAAGTCAAAATGATCAAGATTAATTAAAATTTATGCCTCCGCCTGCTGGTATGCACATTACCGAAACGATTTTCAACTAACTTTATCTGCAATAGCTGGATAATATGTCTATGTAAAAGTCAGAAAACCAATGAGAGAAAAAAATTCTTTTTCTGGCTGGGAAACAGGTTTTCTTAAGAGATACAGGCTACAGTTCAGACAGATAAAAATCCAAATGTTTGAGCAATAGAACAAGTGGGAAACATTGTAGTTCCATATTGAGATGCAGGTGGTGGCAGCAACATAAGCATTGTTAATCAACTAAAACAGTTTTAGTGGTGAACAGACTTCCTAGCAATGTCTCCCCCCCCCTTTTTTTTTTACTCATAGTGTATCTATCTATGTTACAAACTGAGGCCTGGTACAGACTGGTGTCTTGCACTGGCCTGGGGCCGATTTTAGGGCTCAGGAGATCAGAGCGTGTGCACACTCCCAAGCTTTACCGCACTGTCCAGGCACTATCTTGGCTCACGCCTGTTCAGATGGTGTGTGATGATGATGTGCCTCATGTGCCACATATAAATGGCTCGGTGCACAAGGGATGTCACCGCACCACTCCAGGATGCTAATGGCACCTCGGCAGTGGCAGAGAAAGGAGCCACATTTTGGGGCTCCTTTTTGGAGTGGATCATTGTCTCACCGTGCGGTTGCCACAGCAGTGATCTGGAGGAGGATGCCTTTTGACGGTGGACTGTCTTCTTCCAAGCAGGACACATGACTAACAAGCTTCAGAGTTGCTAAAACTTTTGTCAATCTAGCATGAATACTTTTGCAGGACCAAGGGTTTCTCCATGTGATTAAAACACTTTTCATTCTAATAGAATAGACTGATTCAGCCGCATGTGAAGAATTCTGACATTTTGGGGGAGGACAAAAAACTTCATAAATGCAGCTAAAAAAGAGATTCATGGTTTTTACTGGTGTATCCATGAGTATCAATGAGAATGCATAGATGCACATTTTCAGCAGAGGGAGGGTGAATAGTTGCAAATTTGTGCAGGAAAATGAAGACAAGTGTCGATTCAAATGTGTGAAAATCAACAGCGGTTTGTACAATGGACTTACATGTAGACTAACCCTAACAACACAAAGGATCTTAATATAATCTCACACTAAAGGAACTCAAGGTTTTGTGTATTGCCAATCATGTAGGACTTCCCCAGTAGACAGACATTCTCCCACCCAGTGTTCTGTGGGAAAAATCTTTGTGACTGGACCTGCCTGCATGGTTCATATATGACAGTACAATACACGCAAGCAGCCCTGATGCTGAAGCAGCCAGAAGTGGGAAATTTAAATGTCTTTAAGCAAAGCAGGGTCAGCCCTGATTAGTACCTGGATGGGGGACCACCAAGGATTACCCAGTGCTGTAGGCTGTATTTCAGAGGAAAGCAAGATCTGCCCAAGAAAACCCTGTGAAGTTCATGAGGTTGCCATAAGTTGACAGGTAACTTGAAGACACATGCAGGTATACACACCCAGGGAAAACCACAACATTTTAACTTCACCTTACACAGAGCTCAGAACTCCATGTCAAGAAATTTTCAAATCCTGGTAAATTCTGACAAAAAGGGGGAGATGAAATTAAACTCCCTACTCTCTCCTTCATGAACAGTCACACACAAACACACACACACTCTTTCTCTGTCTGAAAGATTCATAGGAAGGAGTAGCATTTCTATAAAATATTTTCCATCCGTTGTAACTGACACCAATAGTTGTACTCTAAAATCACAGATTATGGGGAGAGTCTGACAGTGGAACACACTCCCTCAGAGTGTAGTGGAATCTCCCTCCTTGCAGGTCTTTAAACAGAGGCTGGATGGCGATCTGTCGGGGATGCTTTGATTTGGATTTCCTGCATGGCAGGGGGTTGGATTGGATGGCCCTTGTGGTCTCTTTCAACTCTACAATTCTATGATTTTATTATTCTACTCATCTTGCTGGACTTCTCCCTTTACTGTTAAGATTTTAAATGCTTTTAAATGGGAAGATCTCAGTACTTGATTTTAATATAACTGCATGTTTAATTGATTTTTTTAAAATTTGCTTTAATGTTGTAATAATTAGCTTTAGTGGTATTTTCTTTTAGTTTATATTGTAAATTGCTGTGTGCCCTGAAAAAAGGAGAAAAGCTAAATATTAAATTAATGAATACATATTAGATATTATGCATCACATAAATCTACTCCTGAAAATGATTGGTGTGGCATTTCCTGTGACTGCTGTCTTTTACCTAATCCTCTTTCTTTCAGAATAGGCTGCTGCTTTACAGGTCTGCATCTCTCTTTGGTTTGGATTTACGCTGCCATCATGATCTTGGCTCACATCCAACCCTCTATGAAACTTGCCTAAAATGTATTGACTATTAGACTGTGTTGATGATATATTATCTGTGAGAGTGACCCAAAAATAGGCATACTTTATCTGAAGAAGCAGAGAATATTTTACTATATCCAGTCTCATGATGTTATATAATTCTATCTGACTTCTCACCTGCACTGGTTTTACTTGGCCAAAAATATACTATTACTAGGTTTGCCAGTTCAGGGCTATTTCAGGCTCTGAGATTTCATCACCAAAAGCAGAGTCCTATGACCAACCCTTTATGATGGGCCCTTGTTATAAAGAGCAGTCCATGGAAGTGACCTTAAGCATGATACATTAAGTATCAACCACAGTAGCACAGAGTACACCATACATATAAAAAATACCATGAGAAAAAAATATGTACACAAAACCATTTCAAGGAAGTGCTCTCAACCTGAGGTTTCTTCTTCTCACTCTTGAGGACCAGAGAGGAGGGAAGAAGACTTGAGAGCTAGAAACACCATTTTTCACAGATCTGTATACTAAATTACTATCTCTTATAATATACTGTCCTTCACATTCATTCTAGGGTTCATCTACACTGTGGAAATGAAGTTGGACTTCATTATCCACAGATTCTTTATCCATGGACTCAACCATTCATAGCTTGAATATATATATATATATATATATATATATATATATATATATATATTCTAAAAAGTAAACCATGATTTTGCCATTTTAGAGAAGGGACACCATTTTACAGTGCCATTGTAGTCAATGGGATGAACATCCATGGATGTTGGTATCCATAAAGGGTCCTGGAACCAAACCCCAGCAGATACCAAGAGCCCACTGTAATGCAATTTGATACCACTTTTCCTGCCATGGCTCCATCCTACAGAATCCAGGGATTTGTAGTTTTGTGAGGCACCAGCATTCTTTGGCAGAGAAGACTAAAGACCTTGTAAAACTACAAATCCCAGGATTCCATAGAATGAAGCTAAAGCACCTAAAGTGATGTCAAACTGCATTATTGCCACAGTGGAGATGCACTCAAATCTTACCACTCTTAGATCTGCTTTTCCCTCGTCCCTCCTCACTCTTTTCACAACATATCTCTCTAACCCCATAATCTATATCTGGTTCTTTCATCTTTACTCACAACATACTATTCCAAACCATACCTCTGTATCCAACTTTCCACACTTGCCAGTCACTTCACAAACACCACTCGAAATACTTTAGAATGTTTCTGGCCTGTCCCTGTGCCAGAGCATAAATGGACATAAATCAGACATTAGGAATGGGAATACACAAAAACCCATGGTAGAACATTTTAATCTCTCTGGACATTCCATCTCAGACCTCCGAACAGTGGTCCTTGAACAAAAGAACTAGAAAGGTAGACTGGAAAGAGAAACAGCATAATTGGAGTTCATCCACAAACTACAGTCCCTCAACAATGGATTGAAGAAAGATAATGGCTTCTTGGCTCACTACACACATTTCAACACTATCTGACCACATCCTCAGTGGGGCGTGTTACAACCATATGTTCTCCCCACCTACAGGCTAGTTTCCAAAGCCAAACTGGTCTTTCCATTTCATTTCCATACACAAAGACTAGTTTCCAGTGCCTTTGTTCACTGACAACCGTCATTAAAACCAGACCTGCCACTTCATTTCCATACACAAAGGATTTTGAATTTGAATTGACATTCTCAAACGCTAATAGCATATTTTGTCTGTCCCTGGTTTCCACTCCAGGGTCAGACAATGTATCTGAGGAAGTAGATGGAAGTCTATGAAAACTCATGCTGCCAACTTCTTTCTTTCAGTTAGTTTCAAAGGTGCTACAAGATCTCTCTATATACTGATTCCACAGACTAACACAGCTATATCTTTGAATTCTAGCCTAAAATACAGTGAGGGAGGACACTAAGGTGGGATATAGACTGCCCAAAAAGGATGATCTCCTGCTGCCCTGGTTTGCTCCGCGGGTAAGTCACAGCCTCCAGACCGCAGGGCTTCCCCACAGAGCAAAAAGAACCTTTAAAAGCAGGTTCTTCTTGCGGTGCGTTTGTGATGCCGCAATGCGCCAATGGCACACTTGTGGCATCACAAAAACGCTGGGACGTGCAGACGCTAAGTGTCCCTCGCATCAAAACGGTGGCACCCATGTGTACAGGGTGTCGCCGTTTTGAGGCCCCCTTCACGTGCTAGGAGTGAGACCAATATGGTGCCCTCGGCCAACCCCTAGCATGTGACGGGCGCACTTTAGGCCCATCTGTAGAGGGCCTATGCCATGTTTGTTTATTATGTGCCTCCAAGTTGTTTCCAACTTATTGTGACACTAAAGTGAATTTATCATGAGTCTCAGAGAGTGTGACTTGTTCAAGGTCACCCAGTGGGTTTCCATGGCTGAGTGGGGATCCAGTCCCTGGCCTCCAGAGTCATAGTTCAATGCTCAAACCACTACACCAAGCCATAGCCAGTAGGATTCAGCTCCAAGTTCATCCAGCTTCAATACATGAACTGATGAGGGGTTCCCATCATGACTTTCATCCCAAACAGCTGGCCCTGTTGAAATGTTGAAGTACATGCTTGAAAATGTAATGGAGAAGTAGTTGTGTGTGAATGGATGTGTCTTCAAGTCACCTGTTGACTTATGGTGACCCCATGGATTTTTCACAGGGTTTTCTTGGACAAGGGATATTCAGGTGGTTTTGCCAGTTCCTTTCTCTGAAATATGGACTATAGCACCTGGTATTCATTGGTGGTCTCTCACCCAAGCAGGGCTGATCCTGCTTAGCTTTCAAGAACAGACAGGATTTGGTGCCTTTAGGGTATTTGGGCTACAATGAATTTATTCAGTAGTCCTGAACCCTAAGCTCTATAGCTGATTTAGCTCTTTCAATACAGCATACTTTATTTTTGTATTGTTCCTTTGGTTAAATGCTCTCTTCTGAAAAGCTCCCTCACCCTGAATGCTAATCATCAATGTCAGGATAATAAGTTAGCACTAGAGCTTGACTTGCAGAATAGCTAATTATTCTGACAGTCATTTTCTATCTATCCTCAACAGAGAATAGATAGGAAACCTACACTAATGATACAAGAATGTGATTTTTTTTCCTGTGGATCTATTAAAAGCTGCTGTTTCCTAAAGAAGGCAGCTAAGTGTCTTCTATTGAAATGACTCAATTAACTAATCAAATGACAGGATTTGATATGAGCTGTGGAATATTGTTAAGTGTTCATGTTTCCTTCAGAGGCTATTTATAAGCCATGATAAAATTCAATGGCATTTCATAGGAGATAGTTAATTTTTATCACATCACATACATATGATAGATTATGGAGTGTATCAAGGAATTCCAGGGGGGAAAAAGCATGTGCATCATAGACTATAGCAAAGTATTTGACTTCATAACATGGAAACTTATTGATGGCTCTTAAAAACATGGGAATGACACTACATTTTATAGTTCTCATGAGAAATCTGTACTTAGGACAAGAGGCCACTGTTTAGAACAGAATATTGAGAAATATGGAGAAACAGAATGGTTCTCAATTGGCAAAGGGGTCTTTTAGAAAGAGAAGAATCGAGCAGCAGTTTAAAATAAGTGATATCTGGCAAAATCTGTAGAGATTATTAAAGTCGAAGGCTTTCATGGCCGGCATCCATAGTTTTTTGTGGGTTTTTCGGGCTATGTGGCCATGTTCTAGCAGAGTTTCTTTCTGACATTTCACCAGCATCTGGGGCTGGCATCTTCAGAGAATGCTAATTTGCT
This sequence comes from Sceloporus undulatus, assembly GCF_019175285.1. Classification (NCBI taxonomy): domain Eukaryota; kingdom Metazoa; phylum Chordata; class Lepidosauria; order Squamata; family Phrynosomatidae; genus Sceloporus; species Sceloporus undulatus. The sequence continues at coordinate 296,583,921 of NC_056523.1, read as the reverse complement.
AATGCAAAAGAGGATTAATGTCTGCTAATTGGTGATCATTATCTGCTGGGAAAGAGTCAGGGGCTTTCCCAACAGATAATGATATTATCATTATTACATTACCCTCCCAGCCTAAGGCCAGCCATCAACACAGAACAATACACATGCAAATCACTCCTGCATTCCCAGGCTCACACAGTATATATACACCCATTTTTTCCAGGCAAAGCATTCTCTGAAGATGCCAGCCACAGATGCTGGTGAAACGTCAGAAAGAAACTCTGCTAGAATAAGGCCACATAGCCTGAAAAACCCACCCAAAAATTATTAATTTACATAGGCTCTACATGATTTACAGTTGATTAATTTTACACATACAGTTGGGGAGATTCAGACTTCAGATTTCAACATTTGCTGCTTTGGTTGCCAATGTACAAAACAAATACACAAATGCAACATTTCTATCTTGACTGCCATCCAACAGAATGTTGTGTACTGATTTCTAATTCGCCCCACTGGAACCTTCTTCCCACAAAGCAAGAGCCATCACTCTTAACTAGCTTCAAAACGGAGTTGAAAAACCATCCTGTTCAGAGAAGCCTCCCCGGCATTGCATAATTGTCGCTTACTATCTGTGATGTCTTTTGTGCTTTATCAAACCATTCCTGTATTGCTATGTATGTATATGTATTATCCTACTTGAGAGTATGTTTTTCCCTGGATGAAGATTAACTTCCATTTGAAGCCCAACCCTCCCTAGTCATCTGCCTTGGTCAGGCCTCGGAGGTAGGAAGAACTGCTGGACCTCTTACCCTTTCCCGCCACCACTCCCTTCTCCTTCTGTGTCTGTCTTTTTAGATTGTAAGCCGAGGGCAGGAACCGTCTAACTAAAAAGATTATGTACAGCGCTGTGTAAATTTACAGCGCTTCATAACTAAGGTTTAATAATAAATAATAAAAACCACAACAACAAAAACAAGTGAAATAATCATTTTCTGCTATATAGTACTGTTATACAGAATATTGCTACCTTCTGCAGTTTGGCTTTTCCACTAAAATCGTGTTGCTGTACATATCAGAATGAAGCCGCCTAAGATCCATTGTTGTTGCTTGGTGCTTTCAAGCAACTCTGATTTATGGCACCTCTCTCTTAGGAGTTTCTGGGCAGGATTATTCAGGTTTTCCGCTGTCTTTCTATAGGCATGAAAAAGAGCATGCCTTTTCCAGAGCACCCAGTGGGCTCATGACTGAGTATGGATTAAACCTTCCTCTTTCAGAGTCCTAGTCGATATTGAGATCACTGGACCATTCTGGCTCCCTTTCAGGCCTGTTACATACTTGAATAATCTCTGCTGCATGTCAGGTAAGGCAATGTTGATGCTAGTACAGATGTCAAACACTGATGCTAAATAAACATCCTCAGATAGTTGCACATCTACCAGAATATCTGGAGAAAGTTAATCAACCGAATCCAAAGAAAGTAGCTAGTAGTTCTTTGGTTAATTAGAGGTCTATATGGAGAAGCTGATATATCATTATTACAGTGGGTCTTCCCTTACGCAGGGATCCGTTCTGGATCCCCCCTGCATAATGGGAATTCTGCATAAGCTCGCATCCCATTGGAAAAACAATGGGGGGTGCGCTTGTGGCACGCGCATGTGCCACAACGCACGCATGACATTTGCCAATTGTCGCCGGCTTGCATAAGCTTGAACCCACATAGTGTGCTCCGGTATTGCATGGGCCACGTATTCATTTGAAATTAACCAATTTCACAGTGGGTTTCAAGCCAAACAAAAATGATATCCCTAAGAAGGCCAAAAAATAAAATAAAATACTAACATGGTGGTCCCACACTCCTCGTAGACCTCAGGGACCCCAGTAATTCTTTACCCCTCCTTATCATTGCTTAACAAGTGATGGAAAAAACTTATTGGTAAGCCAGTTGTGCAGAATCCTGAAATGACGAACAGTTATGTCACACTATACAACTATAGCCTTATGATCCCATTTCCACCACCAGGGCAACAACCTATGGAATCCTGGGATTGGCAATTTTGGGAGGAGTATTCAAAATTCTAGGCCAGAGAGCTCTAGTGCATTACCAAACTTCCAATACCAGGATTCCACAAGATGTTGTCATGGCTGTTAAAGTGGAATCCTAATGCTATACTTGTGTAATGTGAAAGGGCCTCTATTCAGTACTACCCCCTAGTTGCAATGCTTATAGGTATCGGCATTCAAGGTAGATATTTTATTAGACATTTGATAGCATTTCAGCTCTGATGCAACTAGTGCCTCTTCTAGAGTGCTGTTCAAAATGTCTATCTACAGTCCACGCAGGGCTTTGTCTGGCCACTTAAGGTTCTCACAAATGTCATAGTTCTTTATTTATTCAAGTCCTGCCACTTGTCCTAATAATATATGCAACTCTACGCTTGTACTCTTGTTTTGACACAATGGGATTCCCATCTAGATGCTAACCTTTATTAGTCACAGACTCAGGTAACATTTATATGCCACAAATACACTGAAACGTCTTTGTACTAGCTCCCATGTTTGTGTGTGTGTGTGTGTATCTGTATGTATGCCACAGCCACATGGATTATGCATGGTATTCTATGCTGGACCTATATGGATACTTTAGCTTTCTTCTCTTGATGTTGATGTCGTTTCACTCTACGAATAATCTACCAATTAAGGCATATTTGAATTTTGGCAAAGCTGGTAATTCTAAATATATATTCACTGTATGTGCATGTTCCACTGTTCAGACTTTGGACATTTGGATTTTTTAGCAGAAACGATATTCAAGTGCCAGAGTTTGAGGCATCACAGAAGACTTGAAAATAACTAATTCTTGCCCCCCCCTCCACCAGCTCAGTGACATTTAACTGCAACTTAATTGTACCTTATTTTTGTATTAACAATGCTGGCTTTTCCCCCATGAAATTCAAAGTTCTCAATAATCTTTTTAAAAGGTTCAGTGAATTCTGAAGATTTGAAGGCTTAGGCTCTGTTTCTTATAATATTAATTCTAAAAGTACTATTGATTTTTGAGTACAACAAACTAATTGAAAAGAAATAGAAGGTAGATTGTGTATAAAAGACTTTCTAAAAATAAAAAGGAGAAGACTAAAGTGGGTAAGAATATGAAGAATTACCATGAATTCTTTTGTTTCACTAGCTGTGCAATTTGCTAGCTTTGCATTTTGTTTTGCTAGCTGTGATTATAAATACCTTGACAGCATGTGTTATATATTCAGTTTATCATAGGATATACTCTTATGATTTATATAGTAAATATTATTGGGCAAGAATTTTAGATTTCTAAATACAGTGGTCCCTTCACATTCACTGTGGTTAGGGGCACAGGACTGCCATTAATGTGGAAAAACTGCAAATAAAAAAACACTGTTCTTTTTACTTGAGAGAACACTTCTCTAGGAATCTCCAGGTCCTCCAGTGCACCTCTATGGTCAACATCTACGAGAAGGTGATGATAGAATCACTCTGGAGGACATACAAATGCCTAGAGAGGTATTTTCTCTAGGAATTTCTAGGTTCTCCAGCATAACTCTATGGTCAACTTACAGCAGAGTCATGCTGGAGGACCTAGAGATTCCTAGAGAGAACATATTAATCAAAACTGCAAATAATCAAGTTCACAAAAGTCAAAGCCACAAATGTGGAGGGGTGATTGTAATCTAGTATATCTGCTGATAAGTAGGATCTCCAGGGTAGCATCCTCCCAATCCCTAGATTTCAGGGCCAAAATCTGAGATCATTGGGCAGACTCTTGTGGTGCCATAATGGTAGGTATGGATAGCTGGTCCATCTGATGCCACAATGACAGAGCAGGCAAGGATTGGGAGGATAGTAAGAACTGATTCTTGTTCAGCTGACTGTAAATAAGTATCTAAACCAATTTGGGTAAAGGGCCTAGAATTTGGTTAAAATCCATCTAGCCAGGCAATATGGCAACTGAGAGCTGGCAAGAAGTATTTTGTGGCAGCTTCATGGGCAGCAAAAGGCACCCAGCAAATGCAACATTTAGCATCATTCCCTCTATGGCTCACATCCTGTGTGGCCTTCGCTATGCATGACACATAGCAGTTTTTCTTCGCCCAGCAACTTTCGCATCCTCCAACATTTTACAGATAAAAATATGGGCCCATGTGCCCAAGCAACATCAGAGTGGTCCAAGTGGCAAAAGTTATTAGTGAGGAAGAACACACAAATTAGAAGAAACTTCAGCAGTTTGCTTTTGCTTTAACCTACCAGGAAAGGCAATATTCCACCTCTTCCTCATCTGTTCCTTCAGCTTGGTCTACTGAGTGGAAACTACTTTTCCACTCTGAACTCTGTAGCAACCTGAAGACACAGGGAGAAAGTTGAAGGAAGAAACTGAGACACTGTAAATTCTGCTAAAATAGTGGAAAGACAGAGGATTAATCAGGATTGTCTTTCTCATATAGGGGTAGTAAGAGATTATGCACCTTGGGTGAAAGGCAGAAAATAAAGGCAAGCAGGCAAGCAGGCAGGTTGGCTGATTGGCCCTGGTCTGCTCCTGGAGCTTATGGAAGCAATCAGGGTATATTTTCTAGGACTCGCAGTTCTGCTTCCAGAGCTTGTACAACAAGAGGGTGTACAAGTCATGACATTGGTGATGTATTCATTGCCTTGTTCCAAATGGCTCATTGGACTGAAGTATAGTTTACCATGGTCTCTCTCCTCAATCTTCTCGTCTCATTCCTAGAATTTTGGTGTGCTGACATTGCATAAATGCAAAATACATACAAACACCCTTGCACTAAATTAACCACCCTGGTGGCTGCTAAAATGGATGACGATGGGACCCACACAGTAATGTCATCTTGAGCAGAAAACGCAAATATTCTCCTTCTCCAGAAGTGTTCACGTTGAGATTTATGTCATCACTTGGCATACTCTTTTATATTACACAATTATAGCCTTATCATTCCTCTGTTACTGGCATGGTTCCATCCTATTTGCAGTTTAGGGATTTGCAGTTTAGGGAAGGGTATTTACTATTCTCAGCCAGGAATCTCTAGTACCACACCAAGGTTCCATATGATGCAACCATGGCAGTTCAAGTGGATTCATAGTGCTATTATTTTGTTGTGTGAATGGACCTCTAGAGAAATAGCTTGAAACAGACCTGACAGCTATGAATTTGTGTGTATGCAAACTTGTGCTGCTGTGGCAAATGAGATTTGTTTAAAGATTATAAAATTAGTAGACTACTGGAATCTTCTAAACCATATTTTGATCATCTCAGAGGAATCAAACTTGTCTAGAAATGAAATAGTCTTATTTTGGTTCAGTTAATTGAATGTTTCAGCTTGCTGCCTTCCATCTTTAGTTGTCTAAGTCCAAACTGATTATTTAAAAAAGTTGGAAAGAGAAACACTGAGATCCCAGAGTCATTAAATATTATGCTGTCAGAAAGGAGGCTTTTGGACAAAACCTTTCTGTGACATCTCATTTCCCAAAATAGATATAATATTATTGTTGAACTAGCTAGCTGCAAGATAGATGTAATTTTGTGTGCCATGTATATCCTGAAAGGTGTATTATCACTGCAGTATAATAGCCTCCTGTGCATCTCCACATTCTAAAACCAATGCAGACTTTTACTAAAAATATTTCCTGCCAAATAATTAATTTTTGTGTGGGATTGGAATGAGGGGAAGGGTTGGATTTCTTTATATTACTCATGTCTCTTTGTTTTTATCTTTCTTACATTTACTGGATGGGAAGCCTAAGATCCTAAAGTGTCAAGACATATCATTGAATACTAAAGTTAGGATTGTCCATGCCATCGTATTTGTCATTTCTATGTATGGCTGTGAAAGCTGGAAAGTGAAGAAAGCTGATAGGAATAAAATCAGATCATTTGAAATGTGGTGCTGGAGAAAGTTCTACAGATGCAGTGGACTACTAAAAAGACAAATGAATGGATCCGTGTGAAAGTTAAGGCTGAACTCTCCCTAGAAGCCAAGATGACTAACAGAAGACATGACTCAATATAAAAGACAATGCTAGGTATGGTAGAAGGCAGTAGGAAAAGAGGAAGACTGCATTAGAGCTGGATAGAGTCAATCAAGGAAGACACGGTATTGTGTTGGAATAGCCTGAACAGGGTTGTTGATGACTGGATGATTTGGAGGTCTCTCATTTATAGCATTGCCATAAATTAAAGTCAATATGAGAACAATTAACAACAACAACAACAAACAACAACAACAAGAAGAAAAGCCTAATTTAGAAGGTGAAGTATAGCTGTTGCATTGTCAGTTGAGTTCTGCATGAATACTAGTATCCCAGTAATTATAGAAACAGATGAACATTGCCCTGAGTGCCTTATTTTATATCAAATTTTAAGAAACTAGTGATGGCATCTCAAACAATGAATAATGTCAACTGCACATGTGATTAGGAATATGTCAAAACCACTGAGCTAATACTGGTATTGGCAGGATTAAATAAATGCATTTCAGAAATGAACTGATAATGTCTAAAGAATTCAAAATTTATCAGCTACAGGAGACCAGTTGCTATGGGGAGCATATATGCTGTAATTCTTTTATAATGCTTTGAAGTATATGTAGATTTACATAAAACCTATGCTATTACTATTTTTCACTGGATGTTACAGAAACATTAATCTACTTGTAATCTAAACTCTAGTCTTGGTGGATTTGGGGCTCTGCATTTAGGCCTTGTGAATAGATTTCAAATTAGGCAGTCCTATTTTATTTCCAAAGTGATGACCTCCATTTCTTTTTCTCCAGTATATATCTCCCCAGGCTGGGAAAAGTTCCACTACTTGAATTTTTGCCTGTGTAAATCCTCAGAAAGGACCCTCTCTGAAAAAAATACATTAACAATTCCTCCCCTCCCCTCCTTCTCCATCTTCTGATTTGTGAAAGACATCTCTAAAGATATTCAGAGTTTCCTCTACACAGTTGCACTATGTATGCACAATGTTAGGATTTATTTGTTCAAGACATTGTACAGTAGGAAATGCAACCCATTTCTCAAACTTCAGATGCACAGTGTTCTAGGCTGGTCAAATTATTTGGGCATCTGAGGTAGAAATTTCATGAGTTCCTCTCTCCATTCCTGGTAATAAAGTTAATTGCCATACACACAATAACAATTTCCAAAACTAAAATAATTCTAATAATCTACTGCCTGAGGTGGTGAACTCAGAATCTTCCTTGTCAAACCAATCTGCAGCAGCGTGCCTCAGATCTCTGTCTACTATATTGTTGCCAAGTCATAGACTGAGATGATCCTTTCAATATACTCAACCATCCTTGTGGAGTCTTGCCATCATGAATCATTTGGCTATCGGTGCATAGAGCATTTCCACCAACATAAATATGGTAGCAGTCCTTGGCAGTCCTAGTTTTCGGGGGCGGGGGGAATTGCCAGTGCCCACATTAATAGCTTGGGAAACACTATTCTCTCTAGAGTATTTTGGTTCCTTCATTTTTTATTTAATCATACTATCATTCTGCTGGGTTTGGTTGTGTCTCTTCTGCTGCATAGTTTTGAATCTTTACTGAAGAGAGGGAAGAACCTCCAGTCTTTATGCAGTGATTTATCTCCATGGATGTACCTTTTTTAACTGTTTCATTCTGAAGCCATTTCCCATGCTGGGCTCACAAAATGAAATGACAACAAATGCAGCAAACTGCCAGTATTAAACAAACCCCTGTCTTAAGATACTATTGTTAAGCATTCTGCAGGTTTCCACAGTAATTGTGTTTGACCTTTTGGTGATAGGCATGTTCCCTTATGTGAAAGATGGAGGGTGTCTGTTTACTTAATATTTTCAGTGTGCCAGGATAAACAAGTTGGTTGCTTTAAAACTAAATTTCCTCAGCCAGTATCATGATTTGGGTTTAAGAGTTTTTGCGGTAATTTTTGTTGCTGCTATGTGTCTTCAAGTCATTTCTGACTTATGGTAATCCTAAGGTGACCCTGTCATGGGGTTTTCTTGGAAAAATTTGGTCAGGAGGGATCTTGCCACTGCCTTCATAAAAGGCTGAAAGAATATGACTTGCAGATGATCACCGAGCAGGTTTCCATGGCTGAGATCAAACCACTATCCCATTCTGGCTGTATTTGAGATGATAGGAACAAATTAAAGTCAGTAAGTTGGGAATTTGCTACTGAAAAGGGCAACTTAATTACATTTATTTTTAACAGGAATAGTTAATAGTTAACAGAAAAATAGATTCCACCCAAACTTTAGAAATAACTTTCTGATGGTAAGAGCTATCTGACCATGGAATACTCTGTCTCAGAGTGTAGTGCTTTTAAAACGGAGGCTGGTTGGCGATCTATTGGGGGTGCTTTGATAGTGTATTCCCACATGACAGGGCGTTGGACTGGATGGCCTTTGTGGGCTATTTCAACTCTATGAGTCTATTCTCTAAAATAAAGTAGGAATGATAAGAAAGGAAGGGGGGAAATCAAGAATGGGATTTTCCATTTTTATTGTGGTACATCTTTCAGTGTATGTAACATAAATAAATATGATAATTTAAAATTGTTAAAAATATCCTCCTTTTAAGATAAATCTAATTAGATTTTTTAGGATATTAATGATTAACTAAACATGTTAATACTTTTCAGACAACTTTCCAATTTTTGGTTAAGAGTAATAAAGGCCCTTAATTGTGAAATTATACTCAGGAAAGGAGTTTGATAGGGTGACTACCAGTTGTACACAAGGGCACAGAGAACAGAATTTAGCAGGAGTGATTCATATAACCATCCTGCAATGAGGAAGACTGCCTTTTCACTTCTTGGTGAAATGCATAGACACATCCCACCACGGGCCTTTCTAATCCATGCCAGATGGTAAAATTATGCAGTGTGCTTGTGAAATATGAATAATGAATAAATATGAATAAATTAAACGTAGTGCATTCACATTCACTGCAAATAAAACACGTAACCAAACTCTTGATGGTAGTTTCAGACATTTGGTCTTGATACAGCAATGACAGCAAATAAAAATGCAATGGAAGAAATGTTTACTTCAAAAGAAGTATAAAGAGTTTTCTTTCACATTAGCTTCTGAAAGAAAATCAAGAAACAGCCTTGATTGAGTTCATTATATATCCAAGCTGCTTCTGAGAAAAGCTTTGACAGAGTATCAAATCTGACAGAAGTGATCCACAATGCTCCCTCTAGTCTCCCCTTCTCAAAATGTACACTGGGCTGCCAAAAAGGATGGTTAATGTTAACAGGCAGGAACATCACTAAGAGAGCGTAGGGGGTTATATTTTATTAGCAATGCCATATCACTATTTATATGCATGTATTGATTTTGACTAATGACCAGTGAGCTGCTCAGAATAGTCAAAAACATAATGAGAGCCCTGTTAAACCAGACCAAAGGTTTGGATTGTCCAACATACTGGTTTCCATAATGATCAACTAGCTGCTACCCCTCCACCATGAAAGACAGCCTAAAGAAGCAAGGCAAATGTGTAATACAGTTGTATTGTGAAATTGTCTTCTTTGTGATACTGTATGCTGAACATTAGGACTGTGCTGAGAAATGATCTACAATAATAATAAATAATTCTTGGGATATACAAAGTACCAGATTTTTTAAAAAATGTTGAAAATCAGAATAAAATTTGCCATGTGAAAAAGCAAGAAAAAAAAAATCTGTAGATGCTGAAGACAATTGGTGTTACTTTCTCCCATATTCATTAAAAAAAATCCTGATGATTGTTCCATCAACATTTATCAAGAAATTTGCAGATGCTCGTAAGGTCTTTTTAAAACCAAAACCAAATAATATTCTCACTTCACTGCACCAGCCAAATCCAGCAGGTAGGGCTTATATTTCCCCTCTGAAATATAGAAAACAAGAAGAGGCAAGCTTAATTTAGCACCAAGAATATGGCTGAATACAGAGACTGAAACTTTAAACAGTTAAGCATTCAAAGTCTCCCAAAGGGAGAAAATTGTGAATTTCAGTTTCTCCCACCTTCAATTTTCCATTGTCAAGTTCTTTCTTTCAGATTTATGAAGACATTTTCAGATTTTGCCAAGTTCTCACACAAAGAGAAACCAAATGAAATTCTATCTCAAGGAAAATTCCCTGAAAGTGATTTCAATCTCAGGTGCTCTAGACATATTCATACAGTACATCGTCTCTTTTTTCTTAAAATAACACTATATACCCATAGCCATATAGTATGTGAAACATTGGTAGAATACAAATCCAGAAAATATAACAGCTAATGGGAAAGACAATAATATGTTAATTGGATGATTAGATTTCAGATTATGACATAAAATGATTAAAGTTCTTGAGACTAAAGTCAAAGATCAGTCTGGGTACATTTGATATAATTCTAGGGTAATTGTGCTGCTTTGTTAGACCAAGTCATATATTTCATATTAAATTAATTGTCTTGACCAAGTGCTGATTTGGGCATCAGCATAAAAAATTAAGTAGCATCAAACTTTTAATGAAGTTAGCTGATCAAGATTTGATTTTCAGACTCTTTTCTCCCACTGTGCCACAACCCAACTTCTTTGGTCTAGCATGTTGTTCAGCAAGGCAGGCTGATGTATTATTTGCCAACTTTTATTTCTCCCATGATTATGGTCACTGAATATGCAATTCTTTTCCAACAAATCCAAAGACAATATGACTGCAGTGTATTAGTTTCATTTGCATTCTATACATGTAAAGAAAGAAAGGAAACACCAATCTTCAAACACATCATGGATATGTGCTAAAGAGTTGCAATTGGTGGTAGCTTCCTTGTGCATATAAAGCAGGGGTAGACAGTTCAGGGCACAATGGCCATCTGAGGCCCTTTTCTATTCCCTGAACAGCTCCTGAAGTTGCTGATTTTTTCTATTCAGCTAGATCATGGAGTTAAAAACCTCACTATTCCCCAGCTATTTATCTACGGCTAATATGGATATTGTTGCCAGGGTGGGATGGGGAGGATGCTGAGATGCATATGATGTATATGAGAGGATGTAGATATAGTATGGGCATGTCAGCATGGCCCATTAAAACTAGTGTCCCTGCTTTTGCTCTGAATCTTCCAGGGAACTCTAGAGTGATATAGGGTGGATATTTACAAAGTGCCCCACTGAGTCTCCCAGTGCCTCCTCTGAAAGTCGCTTTCTATGAGGTCACACTGAGGTTCCCAGCCATGCTGCATGCCTTGTTTTTGACCTCAGAGTGAGTGATCCATGCCTGCAATGGCAGCACTGGGTAGCACAGCAGGATGCAGTGTAAACAGTCACCTAGCATTACTCTGGAATGTGGAGGTAATGGGGGCAATTCAGAGCAGCCTTGGGGCCAGAATACTGTGGGAACTGCTCAGAGATCCTGGCCAGTGTAAGCATACCCTATGCACTTATGTATTGGGTTTCATATGTACATGCACATATGTGCAACTTACAGCACCCCCAAACCCAGCTGACATTAGATGCAGCCCTTGACTCTGAAATATTTCTGCACCACTGATGCAGAATATGAGTTGGTATGAAGATACACAAGAACAAATCCAAAAGCTAGACATCTCTGGAAACGGGTTTGGCATACTATTGTTTATTGTTATTGTTATGTGTCTTCAAGTTATTTCCAACTTATGGTGACCTTAAAGTAAACCTATCATAGGCTTTTTTTTAGCAAGATTTGTTGTATAGCAAAATAATAATTAAAAAACAAAACAAAAACACATTGCAGTGAAACTCTTATCTGGCTAAGCAAGAGGCACAAAATGATTGTTTACTGTAGAGAATGAGCAAAGGAGAGAGTGTCATCCATACTCCAAAGGGCAATGGAAAGAAATTTGGTTGGACTCAGCTGTCCTGACAAAAATACCGTTTTGAATCTCTTGAGACTTATGAAAAAAGTGACACTACACCCCAAACATCAGTTTCCAAGAAATACGGCAAATACTTTAAAATGTGGATAACTAAGAAAAATACATGAAAACAGCCAATGAAGAAAGGTTGCTTAAATTAGGTAAATTGAGTAAATGCATATGAAAATTAGGAGAAATATGTTAAGCACTGCAGAAATTTTAATGTGAAAAGAAAACACAAGGTGTAACAAACCTATATGGGAAAAGAATTGAAAAAAAAAATCCAGTTGAAATTGGGAGAAATTCAACAAAATTGAGAAATAAATTTTCACACTGCAACCCAAAAACCAGAGGAACCTTGATTGGACAGTGGAGTTTATCACATTGCCTTTGTTCCCATGACAGATGTGGGATGTAACTTTAGAAAGGCCGCTCTTGCCATATTTCTCCATTGCTGGGCAGTATGCAGCCGATATGCAACCTGAGCTTCTGCCACAGCTTTTCAAGAATGGAAAATCCTGCTCTTAAAAAGTTTCAGGAGAAGTCCGAATTGCATATGAGTTGTGTACTGTCCAGTGACAAGGAAATGCGATAACACCCACCTTTGTAAAGTTACATCCCGCATCTGTCACAGGAGCAAATGCAATAAACTCCATAGTTCTAATGTGTGTCCTTAGTGTGTGATCACTGTGTGCATTTTGAACACTACAACTGCTGCTTGTATCTGGAAAGTTTCACTTACCCCACATTCCTTCACCATCCCACTGAGTGTCAGCAAAGTCAACTTGGGAGCACAGATAGAGAATTCAAGAATGTGTCTGCTAGCAGCACCTGGGGCTAGGAAATTTGGATCAACCTACCCTTTTCCCTAATGGCAGAAAGCAGGGTAGGTGAAGCGCCCCACTGATTTAGTCATCAGATGAGAGATAACAGAAAAGAATCTCTCTTGTTCTGCTGGTCTTCCTAACTGGGAGGGCAAGTAGACGTTTGCTGGCCAAGACTGAAATCACTTGTGAGCTAAATTAGATCTGTAGGATGCAGGTTCTGATCCCCTAACATAAAAGGTGCAGGAACTTTAAGTAGCCCAGCTTTTTATTGTCCCAAATGCTCTTTGAAATGACAGAGTTTTAACCTGTCACCTGAATTCAAGGGAGCAGGTGAAACTTGCTTAACAAGTTTCACAATGTAGAAGTCAGCACTAAATCAAGTACATAGCAGGGTCCTAGAAAATGATGCAGTTGACTCAGTGGCTTCCTATCGATGGAGATAAGATATTGTGACCTTGTTACAAACTAGACTAGCTGTCATTTTTTATACAGCTGCCAAAGGTAGCCACAAATGGACTACTTTTCAGTTGTCTGGATGTTATTTGACATCCCGGAAGTGTTCAGATATCCGACCTCCTCACATTTATTATTATTATTATTATTATTATTATTATTATTATTATTATTAACTTTTATTTATAAAGTGCTGTAAATTTACACAGCACTGTACATACAATCTTTTTAATTGGACGGTTCCCTGCCCTAAGGCTTACAATCTAAAAAGACCTGACACAAAAGGAGAAGGGGAAGGGGATGAGGGCCAACAGTTCTCTTCTACCTCCGAGGCCTGGATCAGGGGAGATGGACTCGAGGGAGGATATAGCAATAAAGGAAATGATTGAATAAAACAGGCAACAAAGGAACATCAAAAAGCAAGTGACAATTACGCAATGCTGTGGAACGCTTCTCTGAACAGGATGGTCTTCACCTCTGTTTTGAAGCTGGTTAAAGAAGTGATGGCTCTTGCTCGCAGGGGAAGAAGGTTCCAGGAGTGAGAGGCAGCAAGTGAAAAGGAGCGAATCCGAGATGGGGCAGAGGAAATCCTGGGCTGGGACAGCAGACCTTGACTACCAGAATGGAGGGAAGGTGAGGAGAAAGAAGGTCTGATAAGTAAGGAGGGGCCAGTCCATGGAGGGCTTTAAATGTCAACAGCAGGAGCTTGTACTGAATGTGGAAAGGGAAGGGGAGCCAGTGAAGGGATGCCAGCACAGGAGAGATGTGGTCAGGGTGGTGGGCGGATGTGATAATGCGTGCAGCTGAATGCTGGACAGAGATTAAAGGACGGAGGTGATATACCAACCAGTTAGACACGAATAATCCTGATAAATCCTCTGTTGTCCCAATTTTTTCATCAGTTTGTAAAATGTCTGAGTTTCTTTCTACTCCTCCCATTTCCCCCTTAGCTTATTTTGTTTCATTCAAAATGTGTTCAGAGTCTGAAAGCACTTGCATTCAATGGAGAGAGGGGAGCAGAAGGAGTGAGTCTTTCCTTTCCTTTTCTTTCCCTGCAGGCTCAGGTAAAAGAAAACTACTGCAGCCCCTCTTAACTTGTGTGTTCTTCCTCATTAATATGTTTTGTCATCTTGAACAAATGTTCTGATATTACTTGCTCACACATGTCCTGGCTTTCATTTGTGAAATGTTGGAGGGTATGCACACACAGCTTCTGCTTATTAGATCATGGAAAAGCAGGTTAAATTTACTGACCCTTAATTTTCTTGTCATTCTAATGTACTTTTACTGCATTGTTTCACAGTTTTAGACACAGAAATACAAGCTGGTGGTTTACTGAGTGGGCAGGACTGATACAGTTTTTCCTAATGAGTATTTGGACTGAAAATTACTTACTTCAGCCTCATCACAGATTTACCAACCAAAACATTGCCCACAATGTATTCCAGAGCCTAGTTTCATTCTTTCAGCAAATTAAGGGTCTTCACAGGATGTGATTAAATGCAAAAATGAAAAGGTCAGCTGACCTCCATAGCAACATTCATTTGGTTGGCTAGAACTGTCAAATAATTTGTGAGAAATCACAAGAAGCATTTAATTAAGCTTGTAATAATAGTTGCAGTTCCCTATATGTACATTTTCCACTTTCATTTCTCTATAGTGGACAACAAATTAGGGGGAATAACTTCTTCCATTAGGCATGTTTTCAATATCCATTGTGTATCTGATTTATAATAGTAGTTTCCTCTGCTTATTAATAATCAACAGCACTGAAAAAAATAGTCTGGCATCCTGTTAGTGAGTTATGATCACATACATCAGCTGGACACAGAGTGACATCCTTTGGGACTTAGTGGGGTCCTCTGGTGGTCCCAAGAGATGATATCATTGTTGTGTATCCAGCTATAAGAAAATAGCTGGATGCTTCTTTTACCCTTCCCTGAGCCTGCATTTGCATTGCAGAATTAATACAGTTTGACACTGCTTTCACAAACATGGCTCAATGCTATGGAATTATGATATTGATAATTTTGTGAGATATTTAGCCTTCTCTTCCAAAGAGCTCTGGTGCCCCACCAAACTACAAATCCCAGACTTCCAGAGCATTGTGCCATGGCAATTAAAGCGATATCAATCTGGATTATTTCTGCAGTGCAGATGCAGCCTGAATTTCCAGAACCCAGGAAATGGCTGTCTTGGGAGACGGCCGCAAAGAAAAGGCAGCGTTTTGTTGGGTGCCATATTATAGTTATATGTGTGTGGTATATTTCCTAATTGAGGACAGTGGGTGTAGTTTGATAGTTAGAGTCCCTGATGCATTTCTGATATTTAACTGTTCTTCAACTGTTCCACTCCCCCCCCCAAAAAATCTCTAAAATCTAGAAAATACTACTTCCTTGCAGTTGTTTTGGTGTATTCAGTGCAATAAATATTTCCCATCCAACAATGACTGAGGTCCATCATTTGGCATACTATAAACTGCTCACCATCTCCATTTTACTGACTTAAGAACTCACCTTCCTCCTGTGGTCCCCAGCCTGACACAGCCATTTAAAGACCTCAGGAAGGAAGAAGGCAAAACCATGGAGCATTCAGCTCTACTCCTGCAGTTGAATGCATGATGCCAGAGGCATCTTCCAGAACTTCCTAGCAGTTCCCTGTTTTGAATCCAGTTATATCACAGTGGTCTGCAGTCTTTCGTCATCCAGATGTCTCCCATAATTTCTGACTGCTGGCCAAGATGGCTGGGACTTCTGGGATCTGAAGTCTTGAGATCTGATAGAGCGATGTCCTGGCACCCCTCTCAGTGCTGGATCGGGGCAGCAGCAACTGCATGCTGCAGCCCCAATCTGGCAGTTTGCTACTCTAAATAGAACCAGCAAAATGCCACTCCTTTTTAGAGTGGCAAAAAGCTGCTCTTGCCATGATGGTAGAGGCAGCAGCTTTTCTCTGATTCTTTGGCTCAGTGCATCTAAATGCTGTGCCAGATAAATAGCATTATGCCACCCGCTGCGCAGTCAGGCGTGTGGTGTGACGCTGGCATCTGGGAGGAGTCAGGGTGGCCAGCATGCAGTTGACATGCCCCATGCCAGCCTGATGCTGGTGTTTAGTGCCGGTCTGCTTAGCCCCTAAATGATTGTACTGTGATATGGGAGAAGGGAGAAAGCATACAAATAAGATGAGTTCTTTGTCAGAATTGGTCATTGAGTAAAGGAAGCAGTGAATACCTTCTCCCACTATGCCAGAGTATGGGTGACTGTACTCAGCTACTGGCTCAGACTATTCTTCTTCCCTACTGGGCTTGCTCCACTAACCTTGACTGATGATTCCCATTGAAAATAATGGGATTTAACCGTACACAGTTTATATATATATATATATATATATATATATATATATATATATATACACACACACACACACACACACACACACACACACACACACACACAGATCAAATTTTAAAATAAACATTCATACAATTCATAAACATTCATACAATCACTCCTACAGTATCCTTACTTCATCAGAGCATACATGGAAAAAGAAACAAAGTCATAAATATATATGTATTCCCATCACAACAACAGATAAATATAATGAGGGTGTGATTGGTTACTGGATAATGGAAATTCATTAAATTCATAGCTTAGAGCATTCTAGCTATCAACCATTTTAGCCTTCATCATGCTTGAATTAAATACCTTTCATGTTGTCTTTCTTTCTTTCTTTCTACTTGTCCTTTCTTTGTACCTTCCTTCCTAAGTTTCTCTTCCCTAATCCTTCTCTATTCTCCCAACATCCATTCTAACATTGGGGGGGGGGGCTGTTTCCAGAACAGATCACCCGTGTATAGGAAGGGGCCACTGTATATAGTACTGACAATCAACTTACATAATTTTTAATGGTAGTAAACACATTAGTTTGTCACAAAAAACACAACAATTGGTG
>NC_056523.1:296525677-296566807 GCF_019175285.1 Sceloporus undulatus | reverse complement strand
TATTATTATTATTATTATTATTATTATTATTATTATTATTATTATTATTATTGATTGCAGCCCACTTCATCAGACGCATGGAGTATTGTGTTACCTCCATTGGCACTTATTTGTGTATTTATTTATCTGGGACCCAAAGTAACTTACATTATTTATGCATCTGCGTTGGTGAAAAGGAGATGAGATGGAATAGCAACACAAATGTTATAAATGATAAGGGTTGTTTTATCAGAGGTCATGTAACCAATAGTCATTGGGAAGTGCCAAAGATATCACCAAAACTGACAAGCAGATTAACATATGTATGGTGATGACAAGTCTGCCACATTCAGGTAGAAGGAACTGTGAGCAGAAGGGCCAAAGAAAATGGAAATGCCAGGAATTGCAGGCAATCAAAATTGCTATACAAATGCGAATGAAAATGTACGGAGTTAGAGGCAGTAAAAGTTTGGTTTTCGACACTTTGCCCACCCCTGGCTTATAATAAAGGCATAAGAAACCCTACAGGATCAGGTTAACGAGTACAGAGCTTGGTTCTGAGCTCTAATCCCACATTTTGCCTAAATGCTTTTGCCTAAGTGCTTCCAGGAAGTCAATAATAATAATAATAATAATAATAATAATAATAATAATAATAATTTTCCTTGAGGGACATCAGATGTCAGCTCCCCTTTACGGGAGCAGCTGTCACCATCTGGAATCTACCTGAGAGATAGGAACAGAGCCATTGGAGCGCAATGCCCCCAATACCTAACTCTCTCAGTCGTTCCAGAAGGATACCATGGTCAATGGTATCGAATGCTGCTGAGATGTCCAAGAGCACCAACAGGGTCACACTTCCCCTGTCGATGCCCAGACAGAGATCATCGACCAAGGCGACCATGGCAGACTCGACTCTGTATCCTGTCCTAAAGCCAGTTTGAAATGGGTCCAGATAACTGGTTTCATCCCAGACAGCTTGGAGTTGGAGGGCAACTGCCCTCTCGATCACCTTGCCCAAAAATGGTAGTAAAGACACTGGCCTGTAGTTGTTTCTTATCAGGGGATCTAGGGAGAGTTTCTTCAAGATTGGTTTAACCACCGCTTGTTTCAGCTTAGATGGAAATTTCCCCTCCCTGAGGGATGCATTAATTATGGATTGAAGTAACATTGTTACTGCATCCCCTCCCTGCACAGTCAGCCAAGATGGGCAAGGATCAAGAGGGCATGAAGCAACTAGATTTTCCTGATGTTGCTCCTAACAGCTGAGAGCCTGTCAAAGTCCAAAGTGTGAGCAACCTGAATTTCAAACTGGGCTGTGCTAGGAGTCTTTAGAGAGTTCAATGGGCCAGAGGCAGAAGGTAAGTCAGAAAACAGGCCTGGTGTAAAAACACAAGGCTGAGTTGCAAGAGTCCAATGGGCCAGTGGCAAGAGGCATCCAAGGAGTAGATCAGGTCTAAAGACAGCAAGGCAGAGTTCCAGGAGACCAAAGAGGCAGAGTCAAGAAGTAGACCAAGTCTAAATACAACAAAGCTAACTAGGGTACGGAACAGATGGTCCAAATTTTTCCGCTGGAGGGAAACCTCGGCCACCAAACCGTGGGTTCTTTTGAAGCTGTGACGGTGGTGTGGCGCACTCGTTATGTAAGTTCTGTGTGGCATCATGCAGATGCCATGTGGCACTTACGTAATGATGGCGGCACCCATTTATACAGGGTGCTTCCATTGTTATGCCCTCGTCACATGCGAAGGTTATGGGGCATGTGGGCGCTCCACCCTCAGCCAACCCCTAGCACGTGACAAGGGCACCTAAAAGGCCCGTATGTACCGGGCCTAGAAAAGTCAATCAACCCTTAAATCACTGTTCCTCCAGCTGTTCCAGATGCCTTCCTGTGCCTGTTGGCCAACTCTGATCCTTCCAGGACTCTGGCAGCTCAAGCCTGGTCCTGCAAAGACTTTGGCAACAGGACCCTAGCAGTCAGAAATCCCATCCTGCAATGACTTGTACAGGCAGACACTTACAGATTAAGTGAAATAGCACAGAATTTCAACTGCGTTAACCTAATTGGTGGGGGACACTTGGGGACATTGGGAGTACCCACCCATAATGCTAGCATCTCTTTGAAATCTGGGGTAATTATAGCTCAAAGGAAGCCTGCAAGAGGAGGGCAACTGCAGGGATCTTCTCACCTATGTATTCCAGTAATAACTTCAGAGAGTGCTCCAGTTTCAGTAAATAAAGTGTTTTATTTAGAAACATGCAAGGGTGCATGCAGACATACAAGAACTGAGGCAACCTTCAGAATCATACAAGGTTATTGGAAAGAAAGGTGTGAAAGGTTGGATAGTGAGAAGTCGGGAGTTAAAGAGGGTAATAATTATCAGTCCTGAAGAGAGATCTGTGGAAAATGCAGAGAGGTGCAAACTACGTCTGATAGTTACACAGAGGGAGCCATGGTATGTGAACAATGTGGGTAGGGATGAGAAGGATTCTCTCTCTGCATGCCCACCCGCCTGCCCACCCACACAAGAACTGAGATATATTGGAAGGGCCCTCCTCCATGTCCCTTCAGTAGGGGGAATACATTATGGCAGGACATGAGAGAGGGTATTATCTGTGATGGTACCCTCAGTTATGCACAGCAAATCCCATTGTGGGAGAGAAAATGCATTAATTATATAATATGTGCATTTCTCATATCATCTCATTTGACCCTCAGCAAGTAGGCAGAGAGATAGCCAGTTGAGACCATGGCTAGCAAACTCAACATATCTTACTCTGCTTGCATTATGAATAATGGCATCGTGGCTGCAGCATTACTGCATTGGTTTAAGTGGCTAGTAGAATAGGTAGAACAGTAAGTAATCAGGCACAAGAAGTTGGAGGATAGATGTATTTGTGTCCAAAGGCTTGTCCTGATTCTCTTCAACTAGCCTGCTTATCTCAGGTGTAGTAAAGAACACCTTCTTCATTGTGAGAGTTGAAATAAAATTCAGTGGCCAGTCAAGTACCATTTTACCCTTCCCAACAAATAGCAAACTACCTTAAGATTTTGATAAAATAGTAATATGTATTTAGTTGTTTAACTGTAATTGCTTTACTGGGTAGAAAGTTGATCAGACTCTACTGCAGTTAATCAGGGCTGTTGGCAGTTGGCCAGTAAGGGAGTCAGACTTCCAACCATTTAACAAGGGCAACAACAATAAGTAAAGATTACCTGTACCCCTCCTTTGAATTAAGTTGCTAACATTAAGGAAATCAGAAATGGAGTTTTGCATCCCAGGAGTTTGATCTCAGTGCATGTGTTGTATTTGTTAGGTCTGTATCACATTGATGCCAAAACTTCTTGAAGACATGAATATGCATAGATATCTCTAACAAGATGCATGTTTTACATATTATACATCCTATTCCTTAATTCAGAATCTGCACTGCAGAAATGATGCAGTTTGACATTGCTTTAATTGTCATGCTCAATGCTATGGAATTATGGGAGTTGTGGTTTTGTCAGATATTTGGCCTTCTCTGTCAGAGAGCTCTGGTGCTACAACAAACTATAAATATTAGGATTCCATAGCATTGAGTCCTGGCAGTCAAAGCAGCCAAACTGCATTATTTCAACAGTGCAGAGTGAGGCTAAATGTATGTTCTTCTCTCTCATCCCACCTTATTTTCCACATGAATCCAGTTAGCAAGTCTGAAAATTCCAGAGGAGAAAAAATATATTTGCAAGTTCATCCTTGCATGATGCTGAAAATGTCAAGCTATATAGACCAATGGCCAGATTCAATAGCAGAATTTTTTTTATGTTCCTGTATCTCAAATAGAATGATTAAGACTACTCTAGGTATGTACGGTTTAATTTTTATTTGAGAGGTCTAAATCAGCAAACTGAATTCTCTCAGTATGTGTGCACACACATGCCTTCAAGTCACCTGTCTATCAAGTCTATCAATTTCACAGGATTTTTTATGAATACTCAGGGGTGTTTGCCAGTTCCTGAAATATACAATTATTGTACTGTACTTATCTCAACAAATCTTGCCAAGAAAACCCTGTGAAAGAGTCACCATAAGTCAAAAATGCCTTGAAGGCACACAACAAGAACAATAATATGTAGAAAGATTAAACTGTAGATCAAGAGGAAGGAAAAGGGCTACGAGCATTTCTAAAGTATTAATTAGAGTAGTCAGTAATTAAAAGTTAAAATCTCTGGTTAGCAACTACTTAGCTACGATAAGCCAAATGCCAAATGCCAAAACCAATTACAATATATCAGCTCTTGATGGAACAAGTATAATATTTATTTTCATTATTTGTCATGATTGTATTTCTCTGTTTGTCATTATTGGATTTTGAACAATAGCCTCACTGACAATTCTGCCAGTAGCCTGCTACAGTTTAATTTCCACTTATGTCACCATTTACTGGGATTTCAGAAATGAGGAGGAGGGAGCAGCCCTCTTTGTTTCTTTTTCCTGGGTGCTGTTGTGGAATATAAGCAAGGTCAGGTAAGTGAGTTTGGAGGATCGATGGGTTGAAGAAAGAAAGCTTTGGGCAGGGTGACCAGATGTTCGAACCACAAAGGAGGATGAGCCACCGCAAAATGTGAGACATTCAAGAAATTTTTATTTTGTAGGACACTACAAAATAAAAGCTAAAAACATTAATATAAATATAAATTCATGCTCAAAATGGAGGACAATTTCAAGTTCCTTTTGGACAGAGGGCTGAAATATAGGGCATGTCCTGGAAAAAGAGGATGTCACCATGGCTTTGGAGGAGTGAACATTTGGAGGACATAGGCTAGAAAACAGGCTTTCTTTTTTTACAAGTCCCAGAATCTTCTGACCATGCTAGCCATGATAGCTGTGGAATTCTGGGAGCTGTAGTCCAAAATGTCACATTTCCCAAGCTTTCTTGGAGACCTGTATGGTAGAAGGGTGAATTTAGATGGATCTAGAAACAGTTTAGTTATTTCTGAGCCAATCTCAAAGTGTGTGTGGGTGGAGCATCAGATCCTAAACTCTCCACCCAAGAGCTTTCACTGATTTCTATATCAGTATCGATATCTTTAGTAACATTTCTCTGTTTGTACAAAACATGATGAGGGGGCTATTCTCAGCAAAACACATGCTGAGAACAGCTCTCTCTCCACAGCGCCAGATGGAACTCTAATGGCTGTCATTGTGTTTATTGCTTTTTTGGCAGGCTACCTGACTTCAGCATCTGTTTTGCTTCTTGATGGGTTTAAATTTCTTTTCTTTAGTGTTCATGCTGGGTCAAGTTATTTGCCCAAACTGAATCTAACAGAGATTACCCTCAAGTTGCTCAGGGGAACCTGCTGGCAGGTTCACTGGCAATGTATCATGCATGAGGGACCCCATGAAGATTGAACATGACTTCTTGCTTCCACAACAATAAATCCTGAAGCATTTCAGTGTTAGTACTGAGGTTCTCTCCTCTACCTCTGTTCATCATCAACTTCAGTTTTTTCCCCTATTTAATCTTTAAAAATTCTTCAAGCAAGTAAATTAAAATGCAAGTCAACAAATATGTTTTAATGATGTGTTCTACAATATTATGGACCAGTGCAACAGTACTACACTGCATCTGTATTACACATTCTCACCAGAATTGTTGTTGTTGTGATGTGCCCTCAAGTCATTTCTGACTTATTACAATCCTAAACCAAACCTATCACGGTGGTTTCTAGGCAAGATTTGTTCAGAGGGGACTTGCCATTGCCTTCCTCTGAGATTGAGAAAGTGTGACTTGCCCAAGGCCATTCAGAGAGTTTCCATGGCTGAATCAGGATTCAACCCTTGTCTCCGAGTGTCCTAGTCCAACCCACAATATGCTGTCTCTCTGTTGGTGATTTAAAGAAATTATGTAGGCCACTTATGTTTCTACTGCAGGAATGGTTGAATATTTTTGTCTCATGTGGAACATCTGCATTCATGGAATTGCACATGTGGGGTCATCAAACATTCAGATATACACCATGTATGGTTGGACATGTATATTGCACATGGTTGTACATTATACATTGTGCATGGATTTACATGTGTTTTTGCTTATGCATTTGGCTGCACATTTAGTGTGTTGGTTCAGTTCCATTCAGCACAAAGGCTTCATAGCACAATGCTGAACTCTGCATGAAGAGATTTACATTACATTGCAGAATTTGGTAGCTACAACTGGGGCACTACCTGAAGTTAAATGAAGTGAAATCTGGATGTTCTGAGCAAGTATACACTGGGACACATCCAATCTATGTCTTAAATGTAATAAAGTGAATACACTGAGAAGATACATAGAACAAAAAACTTTTAAAATGAATCTCGCTCTATCTTTCTGCTCACCTATCTGTTGGACTGCCTTTGACGTCATCTCCTTGACATTTAGATGTACAAAATCTGCAGTGGCGGTGAGGAGTTATACGCTATAATATTGTCCATATAATCACAGCATGCAAATCATGTATGCAATCAGTTGCTGATATTGTCAAAAGAGCTAAAGCTTGAATTAACTAATATTCTCCCTTCCACAGATCAAAGCTGAGACAGATGAAAGGAAGACATGAAGCAACTTACTTTGTTACTTCATTTCTATGCCTTCTGTTTATCTAGAGTGTTTGCCTATTTTAGTTTGTCATTAATTAGTAATCTACCACACATCCTAATGTCACTAAACAAGTAATGAACTAAATTTGCTGAGGTAATGAATAATAATGTCCCCTCTTTACTACAGCTCCTCACTTTGAAAGTCTGATAACAAGAGCATCTAAATGAAAATAAGAGAGTGGCTGCCACACAATTAAAGCATTACAATTCCATTTTCAACACTATAGCAACATCCTATGGAATTCTGGGATTTGTATTATATTGAAGCACTGGATCACTCTGGCTGAGAATCTTAAATGTCCTTCCCTAAAATGCAAATCCCAGGAATTCTTAGGATTTCAGGCTGTCAGGCTGGAACATGAAAAACAACATATAAACTTAGGTGAAAATCTTTCAGAAAATGGGTATAGAAATTTAATCACTTTTAGAGAACAGAAGGAATGGAATGGTCTGAATTCTTCTACTTCTTAATCTTTGCTCATTTCTGGTTCTTTTGAACATGGACAGAAGCACATTCATAGACTTTATGGTTCATAGATTTGTGGTGTGTCTAGTGCACTCTCCTGTGCTATACTATAGCAACAGAAGTCTGATCATTCTGCATACTTCACCAAACTACAAATCCCTGGATTTTGTAAAATGGAACCATGATAGTTAAAGTGGTATCAGAGTCCTAGAACTATGTAGTATAGTACTCTGACTGATAACATTTGGTTAGTAGTGTTAAGCATTTTGGGCTAACTGCTAAAATATGAGAAGGACCCTCTTTGCCACTCCTCCTGAAGAAGTGTAAAACAAATACAGCTTTAACTCCTATGCACATTTATTTGAGAGTATGGAATCCTTTTGAAGATTGCACTTTTGTGGTCTGGAAGGCTTAATTCGTTATTTCTATAGTTTTGCCCTTAAAAAAATGACATTTTATGTGGCAGTCAATAAAACTAAGGTAAAAATCCAATTATTAGTCCCAACTACAGTAACCTTTCTCCTTGCATCAGTCAGAACTTGGTAAATCAATATTTATGTAAATTAACTGATTATATAGATATACTCAAGTGGAGTTTAACCTGAAAATATAATCACTCTTCGGTCTCCCAAGAATGCCTATTAGGATGAACTTGGAAAGATACAGTAATGCAAATGTGGAGAATCTCTGGCTCTCCAGATGTTTTGGACTTCAGTTCCCATTATACTGTATCATTAACTCTTCTAGCTGAAGCTTTTGAGGTTTAAAATTCTGTAGGTCCAAGGGTCTCCAATCTCTGGAATGAGGTTTTTAACTCATCCAAATTGCAATACTGTAGCAATCTATTGCAGAAATAACATCAGTGAAGAAAGAAAATGCATACTTTTCTTTCTGTTTTTCTCACCAGCTGTTTAGATGAAGACCAAGGCACCTTGGACATCTTGCATGTCTTAAATAGGATCCATAATTGCTGCAAATTACATGACGTTTATCCTATAACAGTTGATGAATGGCATTCTTTAAAGCTGTGCAGGAGGAATGCATGAAGACAAATGACTAGACACCACCATAAATTGAAACACCCATGACCTCATCAATTTCCATAGGCTTAAGCACATTTCTGTGTTAAATTGTGGTCACAAGCTTTTATTTTTGAGAGAGTGTGAACTGTGTCAAAGGAAAATAAATTAGGGTCGTCATTTTGTGTATGCATAAAAATGCATTGTGGATCCATCTGGACAGACTGGAAAAACCAGAAAGTTCCTGGTTTTGTTCCATTTCTTTCTTGTTTGTTTTGTTGTTGTTGTTTGAGATCTTCATGACATTCTGAAGTATTCTCAGGGAACTCCCAGCACTTACAAAGCCTTTTTATTTCTACTGTCCAGGCCAGTTTAAATTAAACCAGTATTTTCTGAAATGGAATACAGTTTTCCATTGTAGTTTGTTTCTGTAATCCTGGGGCTAGGTAAGAAGGTTACTGCCAAAAAACATAGGAACTTTTCCCAAGGCAGATTCAACAGTGATCAAATGAGGGAAGTGGGAGCTAGTGTGGCGTAGTGGCTTGAATATTGGACAATAACTCTAGAGACCAGGATTCGATTCCCAGCTCGGCCATGAAACCCACTGGGTGACCTTGGCCAAGTCACTTGCTCTTCAGCCTCAGAGGAAAGGCAAATGTCCTGTGAACAAATCTTGACAAGAAAACTCCTGACAGGTTCACCAAGAGAAAGAGGAATGCTAGCAATAAAAGAAAATGATCCCAGTGGTTAATAACTGTTAAGTACTTTAACACTTCGGTTATAAATCCTGAAACATAACTGAAAAGGTCTTAGTGGAAATTGGTCAAAGGAAATTTCTGAAATGTTACTTTGGAGCCTTATTTATTATTATTTCTTATATTTATTTGTACCTCACTTTCCCCAAAAAATTGGCACTCAAAGTTGCTTATAGTCTAAAACTTACAAAAGAGACAATTAAAATGAAAGTAAACTAATACAATACTAAAACAAAGCATTTATTTAAAAATAAAATTAAATTTAAAAAAGATAAAAGAACTTAAAAATCATACACTTTAAAATAATACATCTCTCCATCTCTCCTGTGTTGGCATCCCTTCACTGGCTCCCTCTCCCTTTCCGCATTCAGTATAAGCTCCTGCTGTCGACATTCAAAGCCCTCCATGGACTGGCCCCTCCTTACTTATCAGACCTTCTTTCTCCTCACCTTCCCACCAGGGCCCTCCGTTCTGGTAGTCAAGGTCTGCTGTCTCAGCCCAGGATTTCCTCTGCCCCATCCCGGATTCGCCCCTTTTCACTTGCTGCCCCTCACTCCTGGAACCTTCTTCCTCCACAAGCAAGAGCCATCACTTCTTTAACCAGCTTCAAAACGGAGCTGAAAACCATCCTATTCAGACAAGCCTTCCCTGGCATCGCATAATTGTCGCTTACTATCTGATGTTCTGTTGTTGGCTGTTTATCGATCCATTTCCTGTATTCCTATGTACTGTATATGTATTATCCTACTTGTGATTATGTATTTTCCCTGGATAATGATTAACCATCCATTATGAAGCCTTGCCCTCCCTCCAGTCCATCTGCCTTGGTCCAGGCCTCGGAGGTTGAGAGGAACTGCTGGACCTCTTACCCTTTCTCGTCACCACTCCCTTCTCCTTCTGTATCATGTCTTTTTTAGATTGTAAGCCTGAGGGCAGGGAACCGTCTAACTAAAAAGATTGCATGTACAGCGCTGTGTAAATTTACAGCGCTTCATAAATAAAGGTTAATAATAATAATAATAATAATACAATACCCCC
This sequence comes from Sceloporus undulatus, assembly GCF_019175285.1. Lineage (NCBI taxonomy): Eukaryota > Metazoa > Chordata > Lepidosauria > Squamata > Phrynosomatidae > Sceloporus > Sceloporus undulatus. The sequence goes on along the minus strand of NC_056523.1, from coordinate 296,556,924 downwards.
AGGACATTAAAAAAACCTTCTTGTTTTAAATGCCTGTCTGAACAGGAAAGTCTTAGCTTGCTGATGGAAGGACAACAAAGAGGAAACCCTTCAGGTCTCCCTGGGAAGAGAATTCCAGAATCTAGGGGCAGCCACTGAGAAGGCCCTCTCTCACATCCCCACCAACCATGCTTGTGATGGTGGTGGGTCTGGGAGAAGGGCCTCTCCTGTTAGTCTCAGAGCACAGTCCACTTTATACAGGGAGATACGGTCTGCCAAATAGCCTGGCCCTGAGCCATTTAGGGCTTTATAGCTCATAACTAGCACTTTGAATTATGCCTGGAAACAAACGGGCAGCCATTGGAGCTGTTTCAACAGGGGCATTATGTGGTCTCTGCAGCCTGCCCCAGTTAACAGTCTAGATCAGTGATGGCGAACCTCTGGCACGCGTGCCAGAGGTGGCACTCAGAGCCCTCTCTGTGGGCACACATGCTGTCACCCTAGCACAGAGTTTGCCAGAGTTTCTTACTAGAAAGCCAGAGGGACGTGGCACTATGCAATAAATAAGTGTGGTCTGGGTTGCAGTTTGGACACTCAGTCTGTGAAAGGTTCACCATCACTGGTCTAGATGCAGCTCTTTGGACCAGATGAGTTTCTGAATTTTTTTCAAAGGCAGCCTCAACTTGTTACAGTAGCCCAAACAAGATGTAACTAAGACATGTAGCACTTGGAATCTCCAAGAATTGGAACAGTCAGCCCTCCAGGTTCAAAGCTGAGTCCAGGAGAAGTTTAACCCCATCTAATAATAATAATAATAATAATAATAATAATAATAATTTATATCCAGCCTTTTCCCAAGGGAATCAAAGTGGGTTACAGAGTGAAATACAATAAACATACAATATAAAATAAGATTCTCATTTTAAAAAGAAATCCCCTCCCCCCACCCACCCCCAATACTAAAATGGCAAATAAAAGATACAATGACCATATAAAATTAAAAAACTAAAGTAAAATAAGAAGAAGATTAATATTAAAGGTGGTTTGAAGCGGGGCATCTATCTTTTAGGGGAATTAACAGTATCAATGACAGCATCAATGACAGCAGGGGAAGACTGGAAAGGCCTGCCAGAAGAGATCCATTTTAACAGCTTTTTAAAGGCTTCCAGAGTGGTAATATAATGGATCTCCTCTGGCAGGCCATTCCATAGCCTAGGAGCAACAGATGAGAAGGTCCTCTGAGATACCATAGCTAATCTGGTCGTTTTCGGTTGGAGAATATTCTTCACATAGAACCTAAGTGTGTGGAGTGGATTATGTAGACGAAGGCGTTCCCGTAAGTAGTCTGGACCCAAGCCATATAGCGCTTTAAAGGTTATAACCAACACCTTGTACCATGCCCGGAAACTAATTGGCAGCCAATGGAGAGATTTGAGAAATGGTGTTACGGGGTTGGTTCTAGGAGTACCTGCGAGCAACCTGGCTGCCATATTTTGTACCAATTGAAGTTTCTGAACTTGGCACAAGGGTAGCCCCACGTAGAACGCATTGCAAAAGTCTAGTCAAGAGGGTACCAGTGCATGTATCACTGTTTCTAGGTCACCTGGCCCCAGGAAAGGTCACAGCTGGCATATCAGCCAAAGCTAAAATATATTTTAACATTGTCCCTATTCCCTGATCTGCCTTTCAACTGACAAGGAGAACCTCTTGTTTGCATTAAGTATCAGTTTGCTTGCCTGCATCCAGTTCATTACTGATGACAGACACTAGTTTAGGACCAGGCCAGCCTCATTGGATTGAGGTGGAAAGGAGTAGTAGACAATATGAATGTCACCTGCATATTGATGGCCCAGAATTCCAGACAACTTATTCCAGTGGTTTCATGTATATGTTGAATAGCACAGGGGACAAAACAGAACCCCGAGGAACCCCACGGGCAAATGGCCAGGGCTACTGTAGCCCCACCTTTTGGGTTTGTCCCTCAAGGAAAGAATGGAGCCACTGTAAAACAGTACCTCCCATACCAGTGATACAGCCCAGAAGGATACCATGATCAAGGGTATTGAAAACTGCTGAGAGGTCACTTATCACATTAAAATCATCAGGAGAGTAGCGTCTTTGACTGTGCCTCTCCACATGTCATTGTAGCACTTCCATTTTCTTCCCTAGGAAGTTGGTCACAAAAGTGTATCTTTCATCTTGCTGGAAAAATCTGTTCAACAAAAGATATGCTTTTATGACTATCTCTCTCAGGAAGAGAGAGGAAGTGCTATGACAGCATGCAGAGAGGCATGGAGAAAGCCACTTCTACAACATTTTGGTTATCTTTCCTCATGTCATAATGATCTGAGTCTAGATGTGGCATGTGACCAGTGGGGGATGGAGGAGAAATAACACAGGGGAGGAAAGTAAGGGAAACCCAGGGTGTTTTAAGAAATAGTTTTAAGAAGTTTTAAGAAAATATATTTTAAGAAATAGGTTTACCTGCATGAATATACAGGTACAATCAAAACAAAAAGAACTGGAGAGTCCCAATATTTCCAGGCACTTTTTCTGTGTCTAGATAAGCCCTCAGTTCAGAATTTTCTGTTGGAGCAACTCAGCAGTAGATCTGTTACTGTTAGGGTTAATTTAGTTCTTAAAACTGTTGGAGAAATTAAAATGTGTTCTTGTAGGGATACTAGAAAATACAAAGTCAAGGAACTGGGCTGGATGCAAATGGGGGCACACGATGGAACCTAGTTATTTCTATCAAAATTGAGTATCCTGCATAAGTGATTTTTTTCTTCTGTTCAGAACTGTATTGTGGCTGTGATTCCCAATGTGTTATGCTTCTTCATAATCAAGTAATGTTTGTTCTTCCATGCCTTCTAGTTGGACACATATTGTTCAGGTCTTGCTAGCACTTTTTACAAAATCATCATGCTGATAAGTGGTTCAGTATATCATGCTTACTCCAATACTAGAAATAGCTCAGAGCCTAAATTTGTATTTCATCTGTATTAATTTTTTTAAACATTTTTTCCCTTAAAACAATCCAACAGTTATTTATTTCTGGCTTTTTCATCTTAAAGAGATGACATTCACAATCCTCAGTGCAACTATTCCTCAAGTGGTTCTTTATTTATCTACATTTCTGAAAGTGAGTGCTCAGCATTTGCTGCTGTCACCAACTGACAGAATTTCTGTTAATGTTTAAAACAATTTAAGATTGCTTTAAGATCTGTGAAACTTCACAGAACTGAACTGTGGGAAGAGTTTGTGATCTTAAAAATCTGAGGTCCAAAAAAAGTTCACACACCATATTTGAAGTATGAAAAATGAGTCCCATATGTTCCTTGACTATTACCTTGTTTGCATTTGTCGTCTTTCCTCCCCATAGTGCTTTACAGAAATATAAAATGGTAAAGGTAAAATAAAGAAACTGAATTTTAGGGCCTCAGTTCTAGCTTAATATTATTTAAAGAATGCCATTTTCTTGTGCTCTGCCATGTCTATGTATCCATGGTTATTCTTCAGAGCTGACCTGAGGTTTCCTCCTCATATGTGCCTTCTGGTTTACATTCTAATTCTGACTTGCTCTTTAGTCCTGAGGTCTACTGTTCATGCAACACTGTTTTTCTAATTAAGGAATGATCCTCACCTCATATAGACAGTGTGCTTTATTTAGTATAACTTCATATAGAACAGTTATTGGGCTCCCCTTATTTAACCTCCATACATTCTTAATAGCTCTTTTCCCCACACTTTCTGATTCTCCTTCAAATGCTACCTTTCTGCTAGTACTGGTTATACTTCTGAGGACTGTACTTATTATCACATTTACCTTTTGACCCTGACTTGTCCTTTACTCCTGACATTTGACGTATATATTTCTTAAAATATTGGTTTATAATTTCTCAGCTCACAAAGGCCCAGGAGCAATACACAATTGATATAAACATATAAAACATTAGAAAACAAAAGAAAACTATGGCCCGTTACAGACGGGCCATATAGTACGCGCAGAGCGCGTACTAGGGTTAGGAAGGGGCGGTGCTTCCACACACCCCTAACACTAGTGTGTGCTCTGCACGCACAAAATAGCAGCAGCTGTTCCACACAGCCGCCGCCATGACAACATCACGACCGCGCTGCCTCTATACGGGGCGGCGCGGACGTGACATCGTCGCTCCGCACCAGGGTGCTTAGTGCGCCCTTAGCACAAAGCAGAAAGGAGCTCCATTTCGCACGGCTGTGCCCAGCGGTGCAAAGGAGAAAGGGGCCCCCCTTTCTCCTCCTCCCCGCCGCCACGGGGTGCTTCAAGCCCCAAGGACACCCCTTTCCAGGCTGTGGGGAAGCGGCTTTTTGCCGCTTCCCCGCAACCCAGAAAGTGGCGGATCGGGACCTCAGCGGCTGCCGGTCTAGCCACTGAGGCCCTGATACACCGGGGAAAGGGGCGGGTGCAGACTGCCCCAAACAGGCGGTCTGTAACCCGCCAATGGCTGCAATCCTTCATTGGGAGACATAGGTATGAGACGTTGCTATGATAGTCTCTTGTTTAACCCCACAGCCCCCTTGAACCTGGCCAGTTCCTGGTCAATGAAGAACAAGAGGAGCAGTTTGGCCATATCTAGCTGTGTTCCTATAACAGGACACATAGCAACAGGCACCTCCAGGGGTTCTCCAGATGATGGCACTCTCTGTGTCCACATTGAAACCAGTTGGATGTTTGTCTGTTGCTGCTTCTGATCTCCTCCTAGCAGGAAATAGCCAGGCTGGGAGGGGGGCTGCAGCCAAAGAAAGATGGTGGAGAGATTGGCCTATGCTCCAGTCAGCAAGTGACTCAGGAATCAGATTGTTGGTGTGCAGGAGTTAATCCAATCCAGATCAGTTACAGGTTAACTAGCAAGATGAAGAGGGTGGTTATCAGCTAGCCCACAGGTTGTTCCAGCAAGTGAGCCCCGGTGGCACAGTGGTTAAATGTTTCTACTGCAGCCACTCACTCAAAACCATAAGGTTGCAAGTTCCATACCAGCAAAAGGGCTCAAGCTTGATTCAGGCTTGCATCCTTCTGAGGTCGCTAAAATGAGTACCCAGCTTGTTGGGGGCAATTAGCTTACAATTGTAAACCACTTTGATACTGCTAGTTCAATATGAAGCAGTATATAAATGAAGCTGTTTGTTGGTTTTGTTTGTCATTAGTCTAGATAAATGAAGACAGCAAGGACTAAAATAGAATCATCAGTTGCAGTCAGTCAAATGATGACAAAACACTAACACTGAAAAGTAATGCCAGTCACCAAGATAGAATAGTTGCAAACATCAAAGATGCCAAGGAGCTACTGGTAAATTTATAGGCATCTGTCTCAAGACACTAGGTGCTTAATGAGTCAACATCTATTTAATAGTTACTGGGATTGGCATCATCTCTCCTGATATCTTCAGTGATCTGCAAAAGGATGGCAGTATGTCCTCAGGATTTGACACTCATGCTGTTGAGTAAGGACCTCCACTGTCTCAGTCCCTACTCTTCAGACTCAGAGAGTCACCAAGAGCTATAAATTCCTGGAACTCTAACTCCTTTGTGTTTATATCTTCTGATGCCAGAGAGTGAGTTACAACACGAATCTTGGTTGTTGTACTATTGATGTAGAATTCTGCCCTCCACAATGACCAAATAAAATAATTTATGATGGCATATGAAATAATTTTTCAGGCTATGAAGCCATGTTCTAGAAGAGTTTATTCCTGACGTTTCACCAGCAGCTGTGGCCGGCATCTTCAGAGAATGCTGGAATGGAAGACAGTGGGATATATATACTGTTGGTTGAGAAGAGGTGATTTGTATATTAATCTCTATATTGTTCTGTTGTTGAAAGATCTCAGAAATAAACTCTTCTAGAACAGGGTCTCATAGCCCAAAAAACCCACAAAAAACTATGGATATTGGCCGACTTCACATATGAGTGACTTACAGCATTATAATGGACCAACAGCATGACAGTCAGTATTTTAAAAAATGCTCTCTCTCTCTCTCTCTCTCTCTCTCTCTCTCTCACACACACACACACACACACACACGAAACAGTCCCATTAGAACACCCTAGTTTTAGAGACCAGTGCTCAAAATGAATGCCCTTTAGGAGGGAGTTCAATGACTGAGGTGCCACTACTTAGAAAATTTTTGGGGTGGTGCAACAACCAGCAGGGCCTCCATTGTGAATCTCACATTTTGGGATTTATGCAGGAAGAGCTGACCTTTAGGATATTCTGTTCCCAAGTTGTATAGAACTTTGTATAGTGAAAATGGTAACTTGAATTGAGCTCAGAAGCAACTTGGACTCAGTCTCATTGTTACAAGAGCTGTCAGGTGTCCTATAAAGCACATACCAGATAATTTTTTTCCATGATTTTGCACTAGCTGCAGCTTACAAATACTTTTCAAATGGCTCCATGTAGAGCATACTATGGTAGCTTAGTGATTAAGGCCCTGTACAAACAGGCAAAAAGGGGCGGTGAGACACCATCCCTTTCTGCCCTGGATCAATGCCACGGCAACACACGTCACGGCACTGATCCAGCCTCTGCAGAGCACAAAAAGGAGCCGGATTTTCCAGCTCCTTTTTGTGCCTGCGAAGTGGCACCATAGCCACTACCAGTTGGCTTGATTTGGGCGCTGCACCAAAATGATGTCATCATGGCATGGGCTATCTGAATGGACGTGCACCAAGATGGTGCCCGGGGAGGGCTGTGAGCATGGGGATGTTCAGCCCTCACCCTGCCCACAGAACAGAACTTTTTGCCCACCGGTACCGTGCCTGAGTAATTAAGACACTCACTACTGCTGCCAAATCTGCCCTCCCTTGGAAAGGATTCAGCTGACCCACCAGTTGAAGCTAGGTAAAGATAATCCTTTCCCCACCAACATAAGGTATTGAAAGGATTTATCTGCTCAGTATGAGAATTAATACAGTTTAATTATGATAATGAGGAGAAAATTATACTCAGTGCTTTTTGAGATGCCAGCCAAGAACGTGAAACTGAAATGAGAAAACAGGATGTGATAAATTATAGTTAAAAGTCAAAAGAGGAATGATGGAAGGTTACATTATCTAAATGAGAGATTTGCATTTTTGTAAATTGATTTATAAACCCATCTTGATTTTAATTAAATTTTAGACAGCAAAAGTAAAATATTTTCACCCTACAACCATACAGTCCTGATTCTGTACTTCATTATTTTTCCACTTGTTCAAAGTGATGAGAATGACAAGACAAGGTAAGCTTTATTCCCATCAAGAGAATGACAGAGGTAATAACAGGCAGTCAAAAAGTGCAAATACAATGGAAGTCCAAGTAGCAGTAGAATAGAACTAGTGGAAATTAAGTGGATTGATGTTTCAGCCAGATGTAGCCAGAACAAAGTACCTTTTCTGGGCACGTGGAATCAGCTTGTATATCTTGTAGTTAAGCAACATCAATGATCTATTGTAATTATATGTCTGTCAAATATCTAGAGACACATTCCTTTTTGTTTCAAAAAGGGACAGTAGTTCTGGACCTGAACAGATGGGTCAAAAGAAGGGGCTTCCCGGTTGCTTTGAAGGCATGTTGTTTAAACAATGCACATCCACAAAGAAGCCCAGAAACCGTGCCGAAGCAGTAGTCCTGTCCTTAGGGCCAGAGCAAAAGGAGTCGGGATAGTCCGAATCCTGGTGGTGCCAGTTGACCCTTGAGTAGTTGATCCACTTTGGGAGCAGGTCATGCAGACAGCAGGGTTTTGACCCACTTCTGGCTGGAGTGGACTCAAGCAGTTCTTTCGTGCCCACCTGTTCCACCCCTATGTTATGGTTATGCTCTGTGAAAACTATTGGTGGTGCATATGAAATTTTTTTAGAGGTTATCAGTGTGTGTGTGTGTGTGTGTGTGTGTGTGTTTATTTAGCATGGCAGGAATTCACTATAGCAGTTACAAACATGTAACCTAGAGTTACACATCCATAACTGATTTGTATTCACAGCCCCTATGTACCCATGATCTTCACAATAATGACGAACGTATGTAGGGATTGTAAAATCTCTCAGTCTTGATTTACCAGGCAGCAGCTCCTGCAAATAATGGGAGTCTGTCCTCCTGTCAATCAGAGTGCAGCAGACATTTTCTGCCAGCAATTTTTTGATGTAGGGAGGATTTGTGACAGAGATCTTGCTTCTGATTGTTGCTCCAGAGATCACTGGAGTGAGGGGGCAGAAACATCAGTCTGCTGTGCTCCAATTGGTAAGAGAATAACCATCTATTTCTCACAGTGGCTGCTGCCCATTAATGCTGGGCTGGGGGTGTGAAACAGGCCAGGAGAATCTAGATATACTCAAGTACCGTAATTTAATCCTTAAAATTCGGATATGAACTGACCTGAACCACACTTCTTCACTAACTTATTTGTTTATATATGTCATCATATCTTGAATAAATATATTTTATTTAACTTCCTGGACTAATGTGCAAATCCACAGTTAGTTCTCCAACAGTTTCTTTACTTCCAGAATAACATAATTCTCTGCACAAAAATATATTAAAATGGATGCACTCCTGCACAGAGATACACATTGGTTGTGCTATGCCAGCTCATTACAGGATGGCAATATTGCAGAACCAAATGCTTATTGTGCTGTGTGCCAATAAATTAATAAGACACCAACAGATGCTGCCCAATTTGTTTTAAAGTGTCAATTTTGAGAGAAAATTCATCTTAGAAATCTGTTTATTGGGGGGATGCAATTAAAATACATATTTAAATATGCCTCAAGTTGCAAATATTCATGCAGATATATATATATTTTAAAAATTCCAAATTAATGTGGAAATGGAATGGAACAGACATATGAAGTGGATGCATGAAGTTGACATGGACTATAAACAAATAGAGTTATCCATCTAAATTTGGGATGTCTGCAAATATTACATTTTGCAGACTGTTGAAAAAAATTCTTTCTGATCCCCACTTCCTAATTATACCTCAGGGCTGCTTTTAGCAATTGAATAGGCAAAAATGTCACTATATCTTGATTACAATATATTTTTATTAATTAGTGGTTATAGTCTAGTCCTATGAGTATTCATTGCCTGTCCAGGCTGTGATACAAAGACCTTTATACATAATAGTAATGATGTCAACACTCCATAGCAATTCTTCATCCTAAATTTAGGATAATCAAATACACTGAACTGGAAGAGAAGAAAGGATTCCACCCTTACATTCCTTCCTGTACAGATTCCAGTCTTGAAGTAGTGACCTAAGAGATGTTGGTACTGTTAGACACCCACTATTTTAAGGTGAATATGAAAAAAAATTGAGATCTTGGTGTTTCAGATCATCAGATAACTCCTTTTTTGTACCCTTCACCACATTTGAAAGATTGCATAGTGGTTCCTGTACCAGTTTCCAGGAATCTCAGAGTTCTGCTGGACCACTGCTTGTCCCTGCACCCTTTTATTGGGGTGACAGCAAAAGAATGTAATTTCCATCTTTTGAACATCAGTAGAATCCATAGGTTTTGACCCTCAGGGCTGTCCATCTGCTTGTCCAGGCTTTGGTTATCTCACACCTATATTAGTGTAATAGCCTACTGATGGGGTTTCCTTCTTGTTCTCTTCTCCCTCTGTTCTTAACAATGTCATCCAGGCTGTTTTAAATCTCCCCCAATAGTCACATGTTTTCCCCCTCCCTAAATAGATACATTCACTGGCTACCATTTCAGGCCAGGTCTGTTTCATACTTTTTGGCTTTGCACTGTAGTCTCTCCCAGTACCTGGTAGCTTGTCTAACATGGTATGTACCATCTAGAAATTTAAGCTCTACAGGCAAACGATTATTGTCTGTTCCACTGACATACATGGTATTCCTTTGGAGTTCAAGTTGGAAAAAGATCCCATCCCTTTTCATAAGTGGTGGAAGACCTTCCTCTTTGATTCATCAAATTAAGCTGCTGAGTTGTGCCTGAAGTTGCTGGGTTGGCTGGTGGGACATTGAAGATTTTACATATAAATTTATAGTGTTATTTATTTATTGTCTTCAACTCTGATGATATATGTTTGATGTTCTGCCCTTTGGTGGAAAGGGTATCATCATCATCATCATCATCATCATCATCATCATCATCATCATTTAGCCAAAGATGTGATCTATAGGAAATTTAATCAAGTATACTTTCTTGCCCAAACAAGACAAGGAGACATAGGCCCAGTTCCAGTTCTTAGATCCAACTCAAATAGAACCATGGTATTAAAAGGAGTTTGGTACATGAATGCTTATGTAAGTTCCTTGATTCAGTAGGTGTACTTTACTTAGGCCTGACAATTAGATTTAGACTAAGGTGTAGCCTTCTAGCCAACATAAATGGTTAGATGAGCTCATTAGTGGAGGCAACCAAGAGCCCTGAGAATGCTTTTCACAGTGTGCTACACATTGGCAAAAACTTGCAATTACGTGTGTAAAAGAACTTATGTATTCAAACAACAACAACAAAAAGCCACCAATGGGATATCAGACAGCCAATATGTAGTAAATGATTTTAACAACTTTACACTCTTTTAAGAGAGCCAGAGTGATGTAATCATTTGACCATTAGAATATGACTCTGGAGACCAGGGTTTGATTCCTCACTCAGCTGTGGAAACCCACTGGGTAACCTTGGGCAAGTCATACACACAACTTCAGGAACCTTGTGACAGGTTCACCTTAGGGTCACCATAAGTCAGAAACTACCTGAAGGCACACAACAACCACAAGCCCTTTTAAACTATTATGACAACTCTTTTACTTAAGCAAAGATTAGGGAGGTTATCACATTGAATTAAAAGCAATTTATTCCAGTTGGGATAAAGTCATGTTTAATTTAAAAAGCGGGTGTTATGGCTGGGCAAGTGCAACTCATAAGCAGCCCAGATCCCAGATGTGCGTATCCAGTGGCTTTTCAAAAATGGCAAGCTCCCATTTATCAATGTGATAATCTCCTAAAATTTAGCAGGACTATGCCCTGGTACTATTTCATACATTCCTTCCTTCCACTTCCACTTCTACCTTTCTGTCCCCCAAGCTGATGCCTATAGCACATGGTTTATTTTACCACATGGGAAGAAAACTCTGAGCATTTCCCTCATAAATGAACAACTGAAGTATTCCACACACATTTGAGTTTAGACAGTGGCAATTGGTGACTTCTCTATCAGTGGAGTAGTTAATCAACTGTGGACTATAAGAAATATCCAAGGTGCTGAATCTTTATTAGTTATGTGATTCAATGCCCTGGATAACTCAATTAAAGTCTTAACTGAGACCTTGAGTGGATTCGCTGCCTCACTGACATGGGAGCCATTAGAGGGCTGAGAGATTGAGGTATCTAGCTAAGCCTGAACTCCACAAATTATCTTGTGATAAACACATCCATGGAATGTTATATGAATTGCCTATTTCTTAATGGTCTGATCAGTTTGAAACATTTAGGAATAGTTTACACAAAGGAGGAGAGATTTTGAAAACAAGCAAACAAAACCCACTATCTGCTCCAATCTAGAACAGCAGCATTTGTCTGGGGATTTTTTTCTTCAAAGTGAGTTTTGCATGAACAATTTCAAATGTACACACCCATGATGTTCCTCATCATTGGATGAGATGGTTGAAATTTCTTTGCTTGGTAGGTCTCAATAAATTGGCAGGGGATTAGTACTGGGAATTGGGGGGGGGGGGGTTAGGTCTAGGGTTTGATTTTTTTAAACTCTATTGTAATTTGATGTATTTTACTGTTTTAACCCACCCAGTTGTTGTTGTTGTTGTTGTTATTATTATTATTATTATTATCAAGGTAAAATTTCTTGTACTATTGCTCTGTGACTAGGTACCTTTATTTTACATTAATTACATCCTGGGGGAAAAATTAAATACTTTTCAGAAATTATGGCTCCTGCAAAACTATGGCGTTTTCCATACGCTAAGCTTCCGAGTGCCTGAGTGCCCTTCTGGCTCATGACTGTATGCATAAATGAACATTTTTTAAAAAGCCATCAGAGACAAAATGTCTTTGCTGACCTGTTCAAAATAGGTTTCACTGGGGAAATGCAGTTTTGCATAAGAATGGACATTATAATCAGCAGAAGTTATATATGGGAGGGGCATTTGTCTCTAGAACTGCCTTTACTCTCTGAAACTTCATAGTGAACTCTCATTCTTTTCTTTTTTAAAGAAATATTTTAAATGGCTGTTCATTAGCTGGCAACTGTCCTTTCCATTAATGGAATAAAAATCTGAAAGAGCCAAAGTTTGCTGACCTTCAGCAATTTTTGTATGCCATACTTATTCACTTAGAAAAATGAAATATTGCATTCACTGAAGTTAACTAGCAAGGCTTCTTTGTGGACTTCAGTGGGATTATTCCATTAATAATATTCTTTTGTAATTAGGAAACAACAACTGTAACACAATGATATTTGGTACACCAATGATAGCTTACTACTGGTTTATTACATTTTATAAATTAATCTGTCAAAATACACGTGAGGACTATCTGCTCATGATTATAATGTAATGACTTAATATCCTGTGTTTAATTTTTAGGCAAAGGGATACTTGGATCTTTCTGGATACCACATTTTCTAAACATTACAAGAGACAAAACTACTTACATTCTGAGAAAGTATTGACACAATTTTTTATAGCAGTAATATATGTTGGGGGAACCAGGGCAGGTGGTCTGGCAGATGTGTCTACAGCACTCTTCTCTAGCACTACATCTCAAATCAGTTGATTTTCTTCTTACCTGCTTTTTTCACTGTCCAGCTTTCACAGCCATACATGGTGATGGAGAATACAATGGCTTGGACAAGTCTAACTTCACTTTGCATTAAAATTGTTGGTGATGGTTTGAGGATTATAGCAAATTTTCATTTTAAAATTATGCCTTTTTTCAACCTAGAAGAAAAAGAAAATGAGAGATGCAGTGATTCATAGCTGGCACAGCTCCTGCCAAGTGTTAGACTGTAAAATGTTTACAAAAATTGCATTAAATTTTTCTCAAGCTATTTTTTTCTCTGACCAGATTATAGTTGTTGAAAAAATCCAGCAATTGCTTTCATTATCATCAATCTCTGGAAGAACTAACAATGTCCATAGAGATCTTAACTTCACAGGTGTTACTTAAAAACCCTATGTGTTTTTTAGGGAAGACATCTGCCGAATGCACATTAATAAAACCTGCAAACATTTTGTCAACATTTTACTGTGGTAATTTAAAACTTTTAAAGGCTCCTTCATTCTGAAGGCAGAAAGGTAGTATGTCAGAATGACTCAGATACTCCCAGCACTGTAGCCCACAGTCATAACTGCTTAGCAAACTACCTGTAATGTTTCAAGCATCATTCATGCCCAGAAGCTGGAAGATCCTCTGACAGATCTGTCCACTCTAAAAGATTTTCAAACATACTTGAAAGGCTGTTTGGCATGGACAGTATAGAATAGTCAGATCCTCATTCACAAAGGCCCTAAAAGTGACTAGGAGTGATGTCACAGCCAGTCACCCAAAATGGTATGCTCTACATAGTTCTAGAGATAGCTGAGATAGTGGTGTCACTAGGGTTCATGCCATCCAATGTGATAACCCATGCTGACACTCCCATAGATTTCCTGGGATGGGGTACAGATGGGGAAGAAGGTCTCACACCAAGGAAATCTGTATCCTTCCTCTCTTCCAGCTGAAACAGCAAAGCCAGGACTTCCCCCTGAGCAAGAACAGTTTTTTAAGTAGAAAAGGTCTCCACCCTTAAGGAAAGATGAAGTCACAGCAAACAGCCCACCCCCACAGAGAACAGTGATGGAAAGGAGTCAAAGAGATCAGGAGGGAGAGGCTGTGGGATGGGGGAGCTGAGAGAAGGTCTTCAGCTTCAGCTTCGTCAAGGGGAGCAGCATGCCAAGAGTTCCCCTTTCTTTCAAGAGGATGTGCCTTGGGATGCCTCACTTCTACCTAGTGTCACCCCCCCCATCTGATGGTGTCACCAAATGTGGTCCACATTCTCTGCACCCACCTAGTTATGCCACTGGGCTGAGATGTGGTGTGGTGAGGTCTCTGAGCTCCAAACCCTGCCCACCTGGGGTATAGTGGCAGCAGGAGGAAACTGTTTCTGAGGAGTATACCTACCTTCAGAGAATATGAGGCAAAAAAGAATCAGAGTAAATATTCATTCACACAAGCTGGGATGTGGTGGTGCCATATTTATTTTTAGTAGATTTTATAAACAAAGGCACTATGAAGCTGCTGAATTATCAAAAGCAGTAGCTGGTGTAACAGTCTAAGGAATGGAGAATTTAATGCCAGACAGGACTTTAGAGCATGCCAGGGCTTAAGAAAGGGGGAAACAGTTCCATTCTTTTTCTTGAGTCCCTCTTTATTTTACCCCAATAGAACAGAACTCAGCATAGAATGGCCAGGGCATTCAGCATTGCCCTCTTAAACCATGGATTCCAAACTGTTCATCTCATGATTTTTCCTGCATTTTTCCTGCAGAAAACTATGCCCAATGTGCACAATATATAGGGATGTGTGTGTGTGCGTGCGTGCAGAAATGTTGTGGTTTGCTCAAAAAATTATTTGCATAGGAAGCTCAACTGCTGTGGAAGCCAATATAGTAGAGATGCTGCACACATAAAACCAGAATATCCTTTCCAAAACTATTACTTTTCCCATGTTCAAACTGAGAAAGCATAATGCCTTTGTGTATCAATTTAATCCCCTTTTGCACACCTGAATAGAGTTTCAGTCACATTTTATTCTTATTTCTCAATAGACACTTTTTTTGAAAGAATCTTGGAAACAGTTTTTTCGTGGGTTTTTGGGGCCATGAGGTTGTGTTCTAGAAGAGTTTATTCCTGATGTTTCCCCAGCAGCTATGGCTGTCATCTTCAGAGGATGCTGGCATGGAAGAGAGTGGGGTATATATACTGTTGGTTGAGAGGAAGTGATCTGCATGTTAATCTGTGTATTGTTGTGTTGTCGAATGTATATTGTAAATAATAATAATAATAATAATAATAATAATAATAATAATAATAATAATTTTTATTTATATTTCCCACTTCTCCCTGTGGATCAAGGCGGGATTACAGCAATAAAACAATTCCATATAAAATACAATCATTAAAACAATAACATTACTATTAATTCACTAAAATAATGGATCATCAACTAACATTCATACAATCAGATCAGAAGTGGAGTATTTAAGATCTGTTAAAAAAGATTGGGTGGGTAGGCCTGCTGGAAGAGATCCGTCTTTAGTGCCTTCTTGAAGGCATATAAGGTGGTGATACAACGGATCTCCCCCGGCAAGCTGTTCCACAATCTGGAGACCACAGCGGTGAATGCTCTGTAAGAAGTTGTTGTTAGTCTGGTTTTTGAGTACTCCAATAGGTTCTTTCCAGATGTTCTTAGAGTGTGAGGTGGATTGTGTAGGGAGAGGTGTTCCCTCAAGTAACTCGGGCCCAAGCCATGAAGGGCTTTAAAGGTAATAACCAACACTTTGTATTGCACCTGGAAGCTTGTTGTATGCTAATCTGTGTATTGTTCTGTTCTGTGTATTGTTCTGTTCTGTTCAACAACAGAACAATACACAGATTAACATGCAAATCACTTCCTCTCAACCAATACTCTCTTCCATGCCAGCATTCTCTGAAGATGCCAGCCACAGCTGCTGGTGAAGCGTCAGGAATAAACTCTTCTAGAACACGGCCTTGTAGCCCGAAAAACCCACAAAAAACTATGGATGCTGGCCATGAAAGCCTTTGATTTCACAATCCTGCAAACATTAACCAACTGAATTTACTATTAGACTTTATGGTATTGTTATGTGGAGCAATGGATATCTGCATGGCGGCCAATTTCTTAACAGTGCTCACAGATCAGAAGTCAATTAATTTGACTTACAACTATTTAATACTGCGTGTATTCAGACTTGTGGATATGATGTTTTATAAACAGAAAAAAAAATAGACAGTTTACATAACTTGTACATTTCTTTCAGTATCACTGAAGTTCAAAACAAATGTTTGCACACTCTGTATTTTCTGAATATCAGCTCCTCAAGCATATGATTCTGCCTAATCGAATAGAACACTGGCACTGCCCTCAGTAAATCATCATGAATGGAAGAGCTGATCATCAAATGAAAATAATGAATGGTGAAAGAAGAAAAGGGCATCCCATGCCTTTGGGTGCAAAGAATAATTTGATTGTATTAACATAGCTCAAAGCAATTTCTATTTCAATGATAAATTTGGGCTCTTCCAGGGTTTATCTGTCACATTTGTATTCCATTCTCCTTCCAAAAAGCAAATAGCAGAACAAGCTGGGTTGGCCTATCTTACTCATATTGTGAATCTGTGAACCACATTGGGTTCAGAGCTATTGGACTGTCCAGCACAACCTAATGAACCTTTTCAGTATGAGCTGCTTTACACATTATGCTATTGAAGTGAATACCTATGATATTTTTAAGCATGCCACAAATAAGCATGAATGGGGCATTTACACAAATCATGCAGGCAAATAGTTCAGTACTTGCACTCCCTGTTGTGGTAAGAGTGGACAAAAAGTATTGTAGGTTTTGTAGGAGATGTCCAAATGTCCACTCACTTAAGGATCCTACATTCCACTACAGTGTTTATATATCCATAAATACCATACAGGATTCTGGACAAGAGTTTTATTTCCTATATGATCACTCCTTTACTATGGGATGAGGCTGAGATAAAAGTACATCACACAGAGGTATGTGAATTAGGTAATTTGTGCAAAGATGTATAAATATGTGAAGCTCATATTCATATTCATATTCATATTCATATTCATATTCATGAAATTCTATATATATTTGATTCCATATGTGATGGACTTGCTCAATGGTTTCATCATTTTGGAAAGAGATGTTTCAAGATATATATGAGTAATAACCCAGAATATACAACAGTCTCCAGATCTTTCATTACTGAATATTTTCTCAGGCCTAAACATCCACATGCAACATTAAGACCTTATTTTTGCTTGTTGCTAGCAGCCTGAGAAGTACTAGAGCAGCAGTGGAAAACTGGCAACTCACTGAATATGCCTCTACAGTACACAATTATATAGGATATAGCCTTATCTAACTAACACAAGGAGTTCAAAATTTAAGAAATTAAACAGACATGGAGAATTTGATAGAATGAATCAAAAAGAGGATCCTAGAAATAAGTTCCAGCTTTTCATGGACAATTTCATGGACAAATTTGGGGCTATGTCTTTGACTAGTATAGAAATTAACATCAAGTGATGTTATTGACCGCCCTACATTTCACCCAACAATGGCAATTATTTTATTTTATGATAAATGTTTGCATCAGATTTATTCTGTATATAAGATGTTTTGATTTTTCTTTTTAATAAAAGAAATCCACTTGTATAATTGAGGGGAGGGGAACTCTGAGGAGAGACTGAACAGCCTTGAAGACCAGATGCTAATCATGTACTAGCTGTTTGTTCAGAGGAATGGATGGAAGGAAAACTGTAGGTCCCCAGGGGAGGCTTAGAACTGGGGTGCCTGAAAGGGACTACAGGGTGCACTGAATCAGAGGGGGAGGCTTTGGAAGAAGTGTTGTTATTGTTTGTAAAAAGTCAAAATCCAATATACTAAACACCATGCTAACTGATTTCCAAACACACACCGGAGACATTAATAAAGTGACGATCAGGTTCAAGATATTTTGGTTCTGCCAAAAGTGAGATGGCTGAGATAATCAGAAGTGAAATGACTGATGTGACAGAGAGATGAACAAACGTGGACTGTGGGGGTGCGGGATACTGATCGACTACTTCAGTGAAACTGGAAAACCACAGCACCTTTATTGTAGTTTACATCCATCACTATAAGGGTCCAGGTAGGAATTCCTACATTCCAAATCATATTAAGTCTATATATACTTCAGAGGTCAGTTGTTTAGGAAAAGAGTAATACGTGAGGGATTCAGACTAAATCAGAAAACCAAGAGAAATGACACACCTTATTTTACACACAATGTATCTGGACACTGGGAGGAAATGAAGAAAAGGATACTGAAGAAGTATTGCTAGCTGAAGTGTCGGAAGTATTTTCTTAGCTCTTTTGAAGGTGCCAGAAAAGAATTACACTTGTCAACTTTGCCACCTCATTTTCCTGTCACTGCATTTATCTACTCTCTAAAGAGGCTTGTGTTCCTGGCCTCTTTGAGACTCATACTATGACTATCCTTGAAAAATAGCTCTATCATGGGGTCCAGAAGGCACTGCGGATCTCATGATTATTTTCTTGCACTCTTCTCATGTGTCCCAGGAGACAGTCTTTCAGAGCACACACACAAGCAGTTTCTTTTCTGCCCCCCCTCCCAACATCATATGAGATAGGATTATTTGTGTTGTATTACTTACTCAAGTTGGGCAGAACCTCAAAACATTTCCTGAGTACATTTAGAAAGCTAAAAATATACCTTTTAGTCTCATGTTATGTATGTTTGAGTAAGCATTTAGATGTATTCAGAAATAAAAGATGATCTTTTTGTTCTTATTTCCTGGAATTTGTAGCATAGCATCTCATTGATATGGATAACTGACATGGAAAGATCTCTGCAGAAGAAGAAGAAATGTTGGTGAATGGTTGAGCCATACTGGCACCATGTTTCAGGCTTCATAAAATGAAACCCTTACCTTATTGCTATATTCTGGGCATCTCAATCAAATGGCCCAAACAGATAGGCCAAAATAAAGCTGCTTTGGGTCACTTTGGAGGTATGCTGTTTAAATGCTGCATGTGTCCTAAGAGTCTGAAAGCTGCTCCAAAGCCACGCTCCAGTCCTTAGGACTGGATCATAGCTTTGGTGCAGCTTCTGGCCTCTTAAGATGCACGTGTCATTTAAACAGCATACCTCCAAAGTGACTCAAAGCAGCTTTATTTTGGCCTGTCTGTTTGGGCCCAAAGAGAGGTATAAAGATGCTCCAAATTGTGACACTGCCACTATTAAGATGCTGCCAAAGCATCTAGGCTGTCTCTTCTAGAATAAACACTATAGTTAGAAGTGGCTCCAAGTTCTCAAAAATCCTTCAAAAGACCCCAAATATTCTTAAACAGAAATACTTTGAACATCACAGTAAGTTAGTATAAATTAACTGAAGGCATACCTTTGAAGGAAGAGGAAGAAGAAGAAGAAGAAGAAGAAGAAGAAGAAGAAGAAGAAGAAGAAGAAGAAGAATCATAGAATCATAGAACCGTAGAGTTGGAAGAGACCACTAGGGCCATCCAGTCCAACCCCCTGCCATGCAGGAAATCTCAACGCCAATCCCTGACAGATGGCCATCCCAGCCTCTGTTTAAAGACCTCCAAGGAAGGAGACTCTATCACCTTCCGAGGAAGTGCATCCACTGTCGACCCTTACTGTCAGGAAGTTCCTCCTAATGTTCAGATGGAATCTCTTTTCCTGTAGCTTGCATCCATTGCTCCGGGTCCTGTTTTCTGGAGCAGCAGAAAACAAGCTTGCTCCTTCTTCAACATGACATCCTTTCAAATATTTAAACAGGGCTATCATATCGCCTCTTAACCTTCTTTTCTCCAGGCTAAACATCCCCAGCTCCCTAAGTCGTTCCTCATAGGGCATGGTTTCCAGACCTTTCACCATTTTTGTCGCCCTCCTTTGGACACGCTCCAGTTTCTCAATGTCCTTTCTGAATTGTGGCGCCCAGAACTGGACACAATATTCTAGGTGGGGCCTGACCAGAGCAGAATACAGTGGCACTATTACTTCTCTTGATCTAGACACTATACTTCTATTGATGCAGCCTAAAATAGCATTGGCCTTTTTAGCTGCCGCATCACACTGTTCACTCATGTTCAACTTGTAGTCTACTTGGACTCCTAGATCCCTTTCACACGTAGTTTCATTCAGCCAGGTGTCACCCATCCTATATCTGTGCATTTTATTTTTCCGCCCTAAGTGCAATACCTTACATTTCTCCGTGTTGAATTTCATTTTGTTAGCTTTGGCCCAGCTTTCTAGTCTATTCAGGTCATTTTGAATCTTGATCCTGTCCTCTGGGGTATTAGCTATTCCCCCTAATTTGGTGTCATCTGAAAATTTGATAAGTATGCTGCCAATTCTGTCATCCAGGTCATTGATAAAGATGTTGAATAGCACTGGGCCCAGGACAGAGCCCTGTGGGACCTCACTGGTCACTTCTCTCCAAGATGAAAAGGAGCCATTGTTGAGCACCCTTTGGGTTTGGCCGGTCAACCAAGAAGAAGAAGAAGAAGAAGAAGAAGAAGAATTTATTTAAGGAACACCATTTATGCAGACTGGAATTAACTATCCAGAATTTCAGATAAGGACTCTTTCCCAGAGTGATGTGAAAATGTGACAGATTGAACCTAGGACCTTTGCATGCAAAATGTATGTTCTAGCAATGAGCTGCATGCTCTCTCCATTGGTATTTCAGGTACAGACAGATTATAAAAAGGAAGAAAAGGTCAGACAGAAAAGGGACTTTAGATTAGTGCTAGAGCACAAGTTTTGCATACAGAAAGTATCAGTTTGAATCCTGACATTGCCTGCTAAGAAAATGATATGAAATAAGTACAAAGCTAGATAACCCAACAGAAATATGTGCTAAAATGCAGCTTCCCAAACAAGCTTTTCTGTACTATATAATCACTCATAATACCACATAATAGTATTTGACAAGTATGTGCATTAGGAAAAAGTGCATACCAAAACCACACATTTCCATATATAAAAATCTAACAGAGTCTTGTAATCTAATATGAAAAAAGATGAAAAGAAATTTCAGGTAGGATTTGAAGAAATGCAATGAAACTGACAGTGAGAGAAGTTGTCATCCATACCTTCAGATGTGTTAGATTACAACTCCCACCATTCCCAGGTTGCACAGACACTGGCTCTCCTGGCTGGGTATGATAAGAACTATAGTTCTGCAGATCTGGAAGGCACTACATTGAGAAAGAAGACAACATAAGATAACATCAAGAAAACAGATTGAAATTTTCTGCTGAACAAAGGAATTAAGGCTTATGGTAGGCAAGAAGACATTTGGGAATAGGGATGTGTGAACAATCTTATTTCAGTCCAAGTTTCAATAGTCATGTCTATTTTGAAATGATACTAAACAGCAAGGGCAATTATCTTTTTATTGGTCAAAATATTTTGGAGAAATACATAGTTCAATCATTATACTGTTCATTGTCCCCTGTGTATCTAGGAGGCATCGTTCTTCTTTAATACAGGTCTTCTTTTCTTTCTTCCTTTGATGATCTGATTTTCTTCCATTTTTTCAGGATGTGGTCTCTGAAAAAGAAAGAAAGATTAAGACAAAATTGGAAAGAAAGGCAGATTCTCAGCTTATTCAGACCACTTTATCTGTTCTTTGCTATATATGAACTTCTAACACATTCTTTGCTGTGTATGAAAACCAAAAAAAACCCCGGTCTATACAAGGTGGGCCATTACCCTAGATTTGGGGACTACACAAATCTCTCATCTAACATTGGAAGACTGCACAATTGACCATGCTCACAACCCTTACATTTTTTAATTTTTAAACACTTTCCCCCCCATTCAGAATATATCCCTCTCCCTCTGGTGGCATGGAAGCAATGTAGCAAGGCACGTCGTCCCACTTTAAGCCCATTGGATGATTTTATTAAATCACAAGGTTAACTGGATGTTTACTTTCATTTTAAGAAGGATACAGACAAGTTGTAGTGAGTTCAGAGGACAATGAGATTGATAAAAGGTATGGAGAACAAAACATTTGAGGAGAGTTTGAAGGAACTGGTCATATTCTGTGTGGTGAAGAGAAGATTGAGGGGGGTGACATGATCACACTCTACAAACACCTCAAGGGCTGCCACAATAAGGCAGGTGCTGGCTTGTTCTCTGATGCCTCAGTGGGTTGAATTAATTGTAATGGTTTTAAGCTACAAGAGTGTAGATTCTGATTCAGCCTCAGAAGAAACTTCTTGAGAGTGAGAGTGGTTTGGCAATGCAACCAGTTCCCTAGAGAGGTGGTAGGCTCTCCTTCTTTGGATGTCTTCAAAAAGAGGCTGGGCAGCTATCTGCTGAGGATGCTGTAGCTGGAAATCCTGCATTGATCAGGAGGTTGGACCTAATGGTTGATAGGGCCCCTTCCAACTCTATGATTCTATGATTCATAACTGCCTAAATGAATTCCAGCCCTTGTCTATTGTTCTGTGCTGGCATCTGCTCTAACCCTCCTAACAGTGTAATACAAGTCAAATCATATGTATTCCTTAGGATAAAATAAATATTTTTCTTTTTAAAACTTTGAAGCTGAGAATATCTGGTTGACAGATATTCACTGTGGGATTTCAAACTGGATTTACAATCTCATAACATTTGTGATTCATGTTTACAGCTGTTACAACCAAACATAACCCTTTAAACCTCCCTCTTAAGCAGTTACAGCAGGACTTCAAGGGCTCTGTCTAGCTGCTTACCTCAATGTATCTCACAACCAAGAGACCCCTCCAGTCATCATTTCCCAAGGCCCTGAACTGCAGTGCCTCAGAATCCCTTCACCTAAGACATTGCCTGGCCAAAGAGGTAAGTTTTTAGGGGCAGCATCAGCAGAAGAAACTAGGGCAATGGAGCTCCATTGTTGTAGCTTTGTCTCCCAGTGCAGAATCTGAGAGCCATCTCTCTGCAACTGCAGCTTGTTTTTTTAAAAATATTAATATTTTATGAAACACATAATATTTCCACAAACATAACAAATATAACACATCAAGACTTAACAAAAACACAGGTTGTTGCTGTTATTTTAAATAATATCCAATTATATTTTTTGCTGATCAAAATATACTTGCTGAAATGTTGAAAATGTATTATATTGCCTACAAAATGAGTCATGATTTTATAAACCCTGTTACTTTTTGCCAAAGCCACCTTATTTTGTGTATTTAAAAATATAGATTAATGATGAGGGGAATTTTTTTGTAGCTTCTGACTCTATCCTGACTACACTGGTTTATCTTATGCTTGTTTTGGCAACTAAACTTAATGGAACTGAGCATGAATAAGGGACTCCATTCTAACATCCAGGGGAAGTCTTGAGGATTTCAGTACAGTATTGCTTTAGCGATACAGAAGCATCATCTGAAATGAGGACATTCACTATATATCCTTTGTTAGCCAACCTCAGCTGGAGAGTTGATCTGTTCAGCTGTTGCAAAGTATCTTTTCATGGTTAGTTATAATTTTCTGTTGGCGCAAGCATTTGAGTCAATTCAGTAAGGAATCATTCATCTCTAATTCTCCACAAGCTGCAAACAATTTATCTCTGAGGGAGCAAGACCAAGCACTGAAGATAAAGCATGTCGAGCTGCCACTGAGTAATTTTGCGGTGCTTATAGAATAAGAATATCCCCATGTTGGATCACTTACAATCTCAATTTTTGATGTTGTTTATTATCTCCATGCTTTTGTGCAAGTCAAGCTTTCCAACCATGAAAAAAGAAAAGAAGAAAGATAATCGGAAATGAGCCTCTTCCCATGGTAGAAGAGGCACTGACCATGGCATTATCATCAATCTAGCTTCCCATCTGTGTACAGAGAAGCAGGTGGTCCAACTGCACATTGCCACACTCACTGAAATATGGATGGGAGTATATTTCAGGCTAAACTGAATAAGCTCTGCCCTTCTTTTCCCATTATACATTCCAGGAAGGCCAGACATACATTAAATTTTCTATAATATACAGGTTCTCCATTTCCATATTTATTTGTCTGTCACCACCAGTGGCTCATGGTCCTAGCCAGAGTGAAGAGCTAACCTCATCATTTTCAGGATGAGCCCACGTACTTATTTATGGTCACCCATACCTGGAAGAGTGATAGGAAACCAGTATAGAGTGATAACCTGAAAAGGCCACTGTGTTCACTGTAAATTATACCAATGAGACAAAAATATTAATTCCTAATTATAATTCCTATTATCCTGGTATGCTTTTCTGACAACTCAGGGAATGTTTTTGTCTCTGCTCACACTGGAAACCACAGGGTTTATGTTCAGTTGCCATGCATGGTGAGCCAGTGAACTGTATGTTGTAGCATGTGTCTAGGCAGTCTATTAGATGCCGTATACCCTGAATCAAGCCTTCCAAATAGGTCAATCCATAAGAGGGTTTGAGCTTGAGTGATAATTTTATATATTCTTCAGTCCTGACTATTGGCCTACTCTTGCAAGCATGGCTGCAGAGAGTGATGTGATTGCCTCAGGCAGCAGAATTTGGAGGAGGCAGTGGTTGGACCCTGCTAGCTGTTCCTCATGAACTCTTCAGTTGTCCTCTGTCGAACGGTAGATGTGTATATACCTCTCTTGGGTCTGCTAGCCTACTGCCCTAACATGTAGTGGAGGATGCTGTGCCATTGCCAATACTGAAACTAGTTTCAACTGACAATCCCATCATGTTTTGTATGTGGATTGTACAGGGGATGCCGTCTTGTATTTTGTTTCAGGCAGCAAAAGAAAAGTCCTGTTTCTGGATTGTCCTCACTTACTACTTGTTTCTTTATCCTACTTTCTAGTTTGTCCTTTGGGCCTCTTGGCTATTGGGATTGCCCCATGGCTCCTGGTTCTGAGTTCCCATGTCTCTTCATAGAATCATAGAGTTGGAAGGGACCAATAGGGCCATCTTATCCACCCTCCTGGCCTGCAGGAATATACAATTATAGCACCTCTGAAAGAAGCCCATCCAACCTCTGTTTAAAGACTTCCAAAGAAGGAGAATCCACTTCCTTCTGAGGCAGTCCATTCCATTGCCAAACAGCTTTAACAGTAAAGAAGTTCTTCCTAATGTTAAGATGGAATCTCTTTTCTTGTAACTTGAATCCATTGGTTCATGCTCTGTTCTCTGAAGCAGCAGAAAACAAGATTGTTCCATCTTCTACATGAGAAACCTTCAGATAAAGATAGCTGTTGTATCACCTCTCAATCTTCTTTTCCTCAAACTAAACACATAAAACTCCCTCAGCCATTTCTCATAGGGCATGGCTTTCATATCTTTGATCATCTTGGCTTCCCTTCTCCAGATAGTTTGGATAGCTATTTGTAGCCCAGCACTCACAATGAATCTCTTCTGCCTGCTTGAAGAAGAAGAAGACATGTTTAAATGTTAGGAATAAGTAACCTACACATAAATATATGAAAAACAAGTGTAAACTATTAAGGATGAAACCTAATTAGGCTTCTGCTCAGAAGCATGTAAGTGTCAGGTAGACATTAACTCAGCAGTCTGAAAGTCTCATTGAAATGGATCTAAGAGTCACAATAGACCAAAAGCTAAGTATGAGTCAGCAGTGTAATGTGTCAGCTAAAAAGGCTGCATCAATAGAAGTATAGTGTTTAGATCTAGGGAAGTAACCATACCACACTATTCTACCTTGTTAAGACCTCATCTGGAATGTTGTTTCCGGTTCTGAGTACCACAATTCAAGAAAAATGTGGACAAGAAAAGGACAACCAAAATGGTGAAAGATCTCAAAATCATGCCCTATGAGAAGTGACTTTGGGAGCCTGAGATGTTTAGCCTGAGGAAGAGGAGGTGAAGGTGTGGTATGATAACCTTGTTTAATTATTTGAAGGGATGTTATATTGAGGATGAAGGAAGCTTGTTCTCTGCTGCTCAAGAGGTTAGGATACAGAGCAATGGATTCAAACTACAGGAAAACAGATTCTGCCTAAACATTAGGAACAACATCTTGATGGTAACAGCTGTTCAACAATGAATATGCTGCAGAGTGTGGTGGAGTCTCCTTCTTTGGAAGTTTTTAAACAGAGGCTGGATGGCCATCTGTCGGGGATGCTTTGATTGAGAGTTTCTGCATGGCAGGGGGGCGGACTGGATAGCCTTGTGTCTCTTCCAGCTCTATGATTCTATGGCCTTGAAAATGTTTCTGAAATATTGTCTTTGTCAGTTAGTAGATGTTGTGGAGGTGAAAATATATTACATTTTTAACAGTTTGCAAGACAGTACTGATAAAGGGTTATGGCCAAACACCCTAAAAAGACAAGTGGCAGCTTTGCTGCAGAGCTTAAGCCAGAAGGGAAGTACCTTATTGTTACATATTAAGTGATTTTAAGGGGAGCAATATTGATGGATCCTCCATCTGTACATAGATTTGCTTAGTTCATGATAGAGGGTTGTACTGGATAGCCTGTGTGGTCTCTTTCAACTTTATGATTCTATGATTCAATGTTTTGTCTTAAAACAAATGTAATTTAACTTTATTCTCCTGTCACATGAGTGATGCATCCAAAATGTATACCTTGTGCTATGCAAAGGAAATATAACTATGCATTTATTGTAAGTACACTTGAAATTGGTGCAAATATTTTTCATTGATAGCTACTAATGCTGTGAATGTCTCATTTGTATCTTAGAATAAGGAAGAGAAAATTTATTTTATGAAAAACAAAACTGAAGTTAGATGTTGCACAGCAGAGAATAGCCAACTATTATTTTTGATTACCCAATGTAGCTTACAACGAAACAGATGTCTGGTTCCATATATTATACTCATTACCAGGAAGGCAACCATCGCTCAGTTTCTCCTGCAAAAATTTGTTTACAGTTTCCTATACTGTAAAAAGAAATAAGAATCAGTATAAAAATGAAAAGGTAAAAAAGGCTAAAATGGTCTATTGTGATTTCAATAAAAAGATTATGTTGAAATAAGCAACATATCATTGAAATCATGTACAGCTGCTAGTTCATTTCAAATAATACCAAAAATTCAATGGTTTACAAAGAATTAATTATCTCATCAACCCTCTCAAAAGTGGATGTTTCAAAGGAAGCAGTGACTGTCCCTGTGGATACAGGTACTTCATGATCTGAGCATGAGAAGTGACTTGATATGAAACGTTGGGCTAGGCATCGCCCATACTTGGTCCACAAGCCATCTTCCTGAAGATGAAATTGTATTCATTGGATTGTGTCTTCTTTGTAGACTTTCAGTCTTTGAAAATAAAAAAGTGATTTTAAAACAGGGGAGGGGGATGCCAAATCTGTTGGCTCATATAGTTCAGTGCTTCCCATTCTGTCTGGCAACATCTATCTAGAGCAGTGATGTCCAAACTCTGGCCCTCCATGTATTTTGTACTTCAGCTCCCAGAAGCCTCAGCAATCTTGGCTAATGACCTGGGATTCTGGGAGCTGAAGTCCAAAACACCTGAAGGGCCAGATTTTGGATATCAATGATTTAGAGCAGGGGTAGGCAACCCTTTTGAGCCGGGCACCGGGTTGCTGTCCCTCAGACAACTGGGGGGCTGAAGCCAAAAAATAAAAAATTAAATATTTTTTTTTAAAAAAATTAAATAAATGAATAAACCGGGACAAATGTAGGACAACATTTTCAAATGGAGGGCACTTTTTAAATAAAAAACGGAAGACACGCGAAAAAATTTGCTGATTTTTAAAAAAATATTAAGATAAATGCATGTTTCTGAGGCTTCTATAGACAATTGCCCCACCATGCCCCTCGCGCCAGACGCCAAAGGCCCTGGCGGCAATCAGCAGCAGGACCAGGCTGGGGCCGGTCCCAAGGCCTCGCTGGGCCACATCCGGCCCGCGGGCCGCAGGTTGCCTACCCCTGATTTAGAGAAATTATCAGGGGAGTACTTACCAGAGATCATGTGAAACTGAGGAAGAAGGGGGTGAAGCTTAAGGCTTCTGCTGACAAAACTTTCATTCTTATTTTGAATTTCTATTCTCGATGAGGCTGTGCAGACCACCCCTAAGGGGCAACCTGCAGCAGCCTTCAGTTGCGCCGGATCAGAACTGCGCCTATCTGGCAGCTCCTTTTTCGTCCTGGAAAGGGCATGATAGCCGCAGCACTGCGGCTTTAAAGTGCTGCTCCTTTGGTGCTGCATTGTGTAAATGCAGCACCAGGGGAGCCCTGTTACACTGTGCGCCATGTGGAGCTGTGTGCGGTGTCACGCTGCCATGGGGGTGGAGTCAGGGCACGCGTTGTATGGACACTATGCCCTGATTCTACCCCCAAGCTGGCCTTAATGGCCAGTCTGCACAGACCCACTGTTCATGTCTTGGTGACAGAGAAAAAACATGCCTCCCCCAGCTGGCACGACAGAGAAAAAACATGCCTCCCCCAATCTGACACTATGGTTCAAGTTTCCCTGCAAAATAAGGCAAGATAGGCAACTACAAGACACAGGAATTTTACAGTAGCTGCCTCTCTACCCACTCTCTATAGGGGCTTGCTTCATACCTATCTTCTCTTTAAGTTGCCAGTTGAAGACTTTAAACATTTTTCTTAGTGTTTTAAGAACTATTGCTATGCCTTTAGAGCTTTTCACTGATTTATTTTTTCCTGGTGGCTTTATTTTGCTTCTGTTATGCCTTGAATTATCTAACCCTCCTTATATGAAATGGCAAAATCAAGGTTTGCTTTTTTGCTTTTATCTATTTTTTAAGTATTTTCAAGCTGTGGATGTTTGAATCCATGGATAAAGTGTCAACGGATACAGGGGGCAGACTGTATTTGTTGGATTTTTGTGATCTTTATTTATTTATTTATAAAAATATTCTAAAAACTTTACAATAAAAAATTAAAAACAATTAAAATTACAGCCGGCATCCATATTTTTTTGTGGGTTTTTCGGGCTATGTGGCCTTGTTCTTGAAGAGTTTATTTCTTGAGTTTTTACCAGCATCTGTGGCTGGCATGGTCAGAGAAGATGCCAGCCAAACATGCTGGAAAAACGTCAGGAATAAACTCTTCTAGAACATGGCCACATAGCCCGAAAAACCCACAAAAAACAATTAAAACCACCTAACTAAAAACTAAAATCTTCTCAGCTTCCTCCCTCTCTGTCTTGCTTTCAATACATATACACCCAAGCTGGGTCAGAAGCTTTAAGAGTACAGTTCAGCAGGTCTTCAGCCCCTCAGGCTAATTTTAGTACATTAGGCAAATTGTATAGTTCATGTGGTCCTGCTCTCTGACTCCCAGGATAGAGCTTGCTCTTTAGGCATTTCCTATCCACTGAACTGCTAGATTGTGATTGCCCAAAGGGGAGAGGTTACCAAAATTCAATTAAAATGTGGACACAACAGATGGTGAAATCCCATACACATACAGGTTGAACAGTACCTCTGTCCCATAGCCTCAAATAACAGTGATCTACTCTGTGTTTAAGCTATGTACTATCCCATCTGTTTAAGTTTTGTTTTCACCTTTAAAATGCAACACCGCTACCAGTGATACATAAGGCTTCCTGACCAGCTCCTTGGGAGCAGTGCTTAATATCTAGGTCCTTGACAATACATAGCAAAATAGTTTTGATTGGCTTTTTTGTTTAATTTTGGGTTTTATTTGTTTCTTTATTTTTTGCTATTACCTTTGTGTGATTGATAGAAAACTCTTTCCTACCAACTATGCAGGTTCACATGAGTTTGGCTGAATACTTGGTAGGACACATGTTTAACGCCACAGGATTATGGGAGTGACTCTCAGGCAGGAAGAAGGATGAGGACTGATCAAGAAGTAATTCTTGGCCATCCTTATAATAGACTGCTCCACTGTGGGAGACAGGTTTTCCTTCCTCTTTTGGACTAATGTTAAGAGGATCTTGGAAACCTGGAAGTCTCATGCTGATTTCAGACAAATAATTTAATGTAAAATGGTTGCTGCCTCCTCTTTATAAGCTATAGCATTAACTGTTATATATACATATATATGCACTAAAATGACATATATGATTTATAGGATTTATATTCAGATGTTTCACTGATTTCAGTGATGTTTTCTCCCAAGAAGGTATGCATTACTGTGAATGAGTAGGTTGTAGTTCACAGTGGTAATATCCCTCTCCCATGCTGCTTACTATCCATCTTACAGCTTCTTTGGCTATCTCCAATCAATGGTTGGAAATAACAGTGGACAATAATATTGGATTTTAAGGTATTTATCATTTATGGAGAGAGCCAATATGGTGCAGTTATGGAGAGAGCCAATATGATGTTGGACAAGGCTTTTGGAAGCTAGGATACAAATCCCTGCTCAGTGATGGAAGTCCATTGAGCAGCTTGGCAAATTACACTTACTCTGGGTGCATTTCTATACTATAGAAATATTCCAGTTTGACACTACTTTAAGTGCTATAGCTCCATCCTATGGAATTCTGGGTTTTGTAATTTTAAAGAGCTTTAGCTTTCTCTGCCAGAGTACTGATGCCTCACAAAACTATAAATCCCTAGATTCTGTAGAATGGGGCCATGACAGTTAAAGTGATGTCAGACTGCATTATTTCCATAGTGTAGATGCACTCAAAGAAGAAGGTAATGGCAAACCCCCTCTGAATAAATGTTGTCAAGAAAGTCCATGAGAGGGTTGGCATAAGCCAAAATTGACTTGAAGGCACATAAAAACAATCCTTTGTATATATATTTAAACAGCTGAGATTGAAGGGGTTCACTTTATTCAGTTTCCAAGCTTTTACATGGCATTCAGCTGTGTATTCAGCAGGTCATTGTATGGAATTCAACAATGCATTTTATAAGCATTTTGTCAGTTATACAGAATTCAACTAAATATTTTGTATACTCCTGTGTGGAACTGAGAAAAGCAACTTTCAAGTAGTTGCCTGGAACTGAACTGTACATTTTGCAGGTGTGCATTTCTAATGTTTGGTGACAAAATGTCCATAACAGCAGAAATCAAACTTGAGTACCACGTTCCTTCATGTGTCCATGGCCTCTCTTGCATGTATTGACCATGTACCCTTCATCTCACTCCTGCCTAGAATGCAACCCCATTATATTCACACATTCAATCTTAGCTTCCATATAAAAAATAATTTCCCATCCCTTCTATTGTTGACACTTTATCTAGCTATGAAATAAATGATTGGGTGGCCTCAAATATATCTGACTCAATGGTTAGATTGTAATATGGTGTCAATGCAACTTATATTCTTGTCTAACTTTCAGGGTTATTGTAAGGATTGCAAAAGTATTTAGGATGAACATAAAAGAAAGATCAACACTGCAGATCTTTGCATGATCTTTGCATGATTACCTGGAAGTAATTCTGTGGCACTCAAAAGAACACAAATGTGTGTAAGATAAATAATGGACACAGGCAGTCCGGCCAGAGAGAGGAGAAGGAGAGGAGCTGCTTGGCAGCC
>NC_056523.1:296482059-296525667 GCF_019175285.1 Sceloporus undulatus | reverse complement strand
ATTTTGAGACCGTGTGCTTGAGACCGTGTGCTCATTGCTGAAGGGGAGGAGCTTCTGTGAGTCACATCTGTGAGTCACAAGGGGGCGGAGCTAGCAGACTAGCTTTATATACCAACTTCCAGAGCCTTCCAGAGCAGTCCGGCCAGAGAGAGGAGAAGGAAAGGAGCTGCTTGGCAGCTATTTTGAGACCGTGTGCTTGAGACCGTGTGCTCATTGCTGAAGGGGAGGAGCTTCTGTGAGTCACATCTGTGAGTCACAAGGGGGCGGAGCTAGCAGACTAGCTTTATATACCAACTTCCAGAGATTTTAGTAGTTCTTTAACTCAACAACTCTGCTCAAGTGGCATCAGGTTAGAATCAGAACCTTCCCTTTAAGTGTAACATAACAGCCAGTACATTCCTTTAAAGAAGTATTCCCAGTAGATTGACCGTTATATTCATTACTAAAGACTTTGCAGTATGGACAACGAGGGATCTGCTGCAGTCACCTGCAACTCTTGTGGGATGTTTCTCTTCTTGCCTACAGAAGTGGACAACTTCACATGCACCAAGTGCAAGTTGGTAGCACTCTTGGAGGAGAAAGTGCAGCAGCTGGAGTCCAGAGTAGCTACACTTCAGCATATTAGGGAACAAGAGGATTTTCTGGACACAATAGAACTAACCATCTTGGACGAGTACCACGCAGAGGAAGATGCTAGGGTGGAAGAGGTCACTTGCCGAACAGAGGAGGCAGACAGCTGGAGGAATGTCACAAAGAGAAGTAAGCCAAGAAGGAATTGTTCGGGGAGTTTGCAGCTAGAGAATTGATTTGAAGCTCTTTCCCTTATCAAGGAGGATGAAGAAGAGCAGCATGGACAGACTTCAGGGACAGAGCAGGGGAGCCTGAGAGTCCCACCCGAGGGAACAGTCGCTGCTAAGCCTCGGAGGAGGTGTGTGGTCGTAGTGGGGGACTCCTTGCTGAGGGGTACAGAAGCAGTGATATGTAGGCCTGACAAGATGTCTTGAGAGGTGTGTTGTCTTCCAGGTGCAAAGATCCGTGATGTGACAGAGAGGCTGACAAGACTGGTCAAGCCTTCTGACCAATACCCCTTCCTTTTGGTCCACGTGGGAACTAATGATACTGCAAGACACAGCATTCAGAACATCAAAAAGGATTACGAGGCGCTTGGTAGGAAGCTGAAAGGAATGGATGTACAGGTTGTCATCTCGTCTCTTCTGCCAGTTGAAGGGCATGGTCCAGGAAGGGAGAGGAAAATCACGGATGTGAACAACTGGCTTCGCAGATGGTGCCGCCGAGAAGGATTTGGATTCTTCGATCATGGGCTGCGGTTCCATGAGGAGGGACTTCTTGCAACAGACGGGTTGCATCTCACGCCAGTTGGAAGAAATGTTTTTGCCAACAGTCTCAAGAACTTGATCAGGAGAGCTTTAAACTGAGTTCCGAGGGGAAGGGAGGCAATATTAAGGAAGGTGAAAGGGATGGCGAAAATAGTCAAACTGACATAGAGGAGACAAGGCAAACAGTGCAAGGACCCAACAGTGGGAGGCAAAAAAACTTGCACAGGCAGCAAGTAAAAGGGAACCATGGTCTGCGATGTCTCTACACTAATGCACAGAGCATGGGAAATAAGCAAGATGAACTCGAACTCCTAGTACAACAAAGCAAATATGATATAATAGGCATCACTGAAACCTGGTGGGATGAGTCTCATGATTGGAATGTGGAAATAGAGGGGTATAACCTTATTAAGAGAAATAGGCCAAACAGGAAAGGAGGAGGAATAGCACTATATGTCAGAGATATTTACACCAGTGAAGAGATCCTGGACATCAGTCATGGAAGCCAGGTGGAGAGCATCTGGATAAGAATCAAAGGGGAGAGAAACAACAAGGATGTTACGGTGGGAGTCTACTACAGACCCCCAAGTCAGACGGAGGAATTGGATGATATCTTTCTAGAACAGATGACCACACAGTCAGAAAAGAGAGATGTAGTAGTGATGGGCGACTTCAACTATCCTGATATTTGCTGGAAGTCAAACTCAGCAAAATCCTCAAGGCCTAGCAAATTCCTCACTTGCCTGGAAGACAATTTCATGGTCCAAAAGGTGGAAGAGGCAACAAGGGGGTCAGCTATTTTAGATCTGATCTTAACCAACAAGGATGACTTGGTTAATGGGGTGCAAGTGGTGGGATCATTAGGTGGAAGTGACCATGTTCTCCTGGAGTTTGTAATACAGTGGAAAAGAGAAGCCAGGCATAGTCAGACATGCATCCTAGACTTTAGGAGAGCGGATTTCAGTAAACTTAGAGAAGTATTGAGAGCGATTCCATGGTCAGAAATACTAAAAAATAAAGGAGTTCAAGACGGATAGGAGTTTCTCAAAAGAGAGATACTGAAGGCACAATTTCAAACAGTTCCAGTGAGAAAGAAAAACGGGAGGTGTCTCAAGAAACCAGGATGGATGACTAAGGAACTTTCAACTGAGCTGAGTTTTAAACGAAACATGTATAAGAAATGGAAAAGGGGGGAAATCACAAAAAAGGAATTCAAAGAAATAGCAGGCATGTGTAGGGGTAAAGTCAGAAAAGCTAAAGCGCAGAATGAACTCAGGCTTGCTAGAGAGGTTAAGAACAATAAAAAGGGCTTTTTTGGATATGTCCGCAGCAAGAGGAAGAAGAAGGAAACAGTAGGGCCACTGCGTGGAGAAGATGGCAAAATGCTAACAGAAGACAGAGAAAAGGCAGAATTACTCAACACCTTCTTTGCCTCAGTCTTCTCAGAAAAAGAAAAGGGTGCTCAACCTGAGGATAATGGAGCAGAGGACAGAATAGAGGAATTTCAGCACAGAATAAGTAAAGAGATAGTAGAGGAACACCTTATTAATCTAAATGAATTTAAGTCTCCGGGACCAGATGAACTCCATCCAAGGGTATTAAAAGAACTGGCAAATGTAATATCGGAGCCATTGGCAATAATCTTTGAAAACTCCTGGAAAACAGGAGAGATCCCAGCAGACTGGCGGAGGGCAAACATTGTCCCCATCTTCAAAAAGGGGAAAAAAGAGGATCCCAACAATTATCGTCCAGTTAGTCTGACATCAGTACTAGGAAAGATTCTGGAGCAGATCATTAAACCGAGAGTCTGTGAACATCTAGAAGGCAATGCCATAATCACAAAAAGTCAACATGGGTTTCAGAGAAACAAGTCATGCCAGACAAACCTAATCTCTTTCTTTGATAAAATTACCAGCTTGGTAGATGAAGGGAATGCTGTGGATATAATATATCTTGATTTCACTAAGGCCTTTGACAAGGTTTCCCATGACATACTTGCAAACAAGCTTGTAAAATGTGGGCTAGACAAAGGAACTGTTAAATGGATCTGTAATTGGTTGACCGGCCGAACCCAAAGGGTGCTCAACAATGGCTCCTTTTCATCCTGGAGAGAAGTGACCAGTGGGGTCCCACAGGGCTCTGTCCTGGGCCCAGTGCTATTCAACATCTTTATCAATGACCTGGATGACAGAATTGGGAGCATACTTATCAAATTTGCAGATGACACCAAATTAGGGGGAATAGCTAATACCCCAGAGGACAGGATCAAGATTCAAAATGACCTGAATAGACTAGAAAGCTGGGCCAAAGCTAACAAAATGAAATTCAACACAGAGAAATGTAAGGTATTGCACTTAGGGCAGAAAAATAAAATGCACAGATATAGGATGGGTGACACCTGGCTGAATGAAACTACGTGTGAAAGGGATCTAGGAGTCCAAGTAGACCACAAGTTGAACATGAGTGAACAGTGTGATGCGGCAGCTAAAAAGGCCAATGCTATTTTAGGATGCATCAATAGAAGTATAGTGTCTAGATCAAGAGAAGTAATAGTGCCACTCTATTCTGCTTTGGTCAGGCCCCACCTAGAATATTGTGTCCAGTTCTGGGCACCACAATTCAGAAAGGACATTGAGAAACTGGAGCGTGTCCAAAGGAGGGCGACAAAAATGGTGAAGGGTCTGGAAACCATACCCTATGAGGAACGACTTAGGGAGCTGGGGATGTTTAGCCTGGAGAAAAGAAGGTTAAGAGGTGATATGATAGCCCTGTTTAAATATTTGAAAGGATGTCATATTGAGGAGGGAGCAAGCTTGTTTTCTGCTGCTCCAGAGAACAGGACCCGGAACAATGGATGCAAGCTACAGGAAAAGAGATTCCACCTGAACATTAGGAGGAACTTCCTGACAGTAAGGGCTGTTCGACAGTGGAATGCACTCCCTCGGAGGGTGATAGAGTCTCCTTCCTTGGAGGTCTTTAAACAGAGGCTGGATGGCCATCTGTCAGGGATGCTTTGATTTGGATTTCCTGCATGGCAGGGGGTTGGACTGGATGGCCCTAGTGGCCTCTTCCAACTCTATGATTCTATGATTCTATGATTCTATGATTCTATCTTACTTATCCTTCAATAACAGTTAAGAAGCTGTGTAACAGACAAAGGGTTAAACTAGTGGAGTTAAAATAAAATTCTGTATAATTTTACATCTGGTGGAATACTACATATTTAAAGATGATCATCAATAGCAGGCAGACTGATTTGTCTACTGGCATGGAGAAAGTGGAAAAGTGGAGGGAAGGAGCATTAGCTGCATGTCAGTCAAATGCCAATCAGGCAACAAAACAATATACCAAGGACATCCAAGAAAAATCATGTACCAAACTCCAAGTGTGAAAAGGCAGTTGGACACAGTATTCCAGCCTAAAAGAGACATTTTAAAATGTGCATGGCCCACCAGTCCCATAGTGAGGGGCCTGCAGGTATTGGACACTTGTGTCCTCCTTCAGCAGTCCTGAGGAATGAAATAAAATAGGAGTGGGTTGAGAAATTTCATTGCAGAACAGGGATCTGAGCTCTCCTTTCCTGGAATTCTAGTCCAACATTCAAACCACTACGCTACACTGGTTTTACAATAGTCTATGTACAATGGCTGGAATCCAGTTGGTGCAGTATGCTAACAGTTACACTTTTACACATACAATTTTTACACATTCTCTCCTCCCCCTCCCCCTCAATATGTGCTGCTGGGAAATTTTAAAACAAGAACAATAAATTTTGTGCATAATCTTCTTTAATGTACACATTTTGTATCTATTTCCTCTCAACTAAAGTATGTTTGTGTAATTTTCCAAAGAGCAAAATTTTAGTTTGCATACATTTTTCAAATGTATGCTTGGTTTTGCACAATTTGTCAAAATGCATTGAAGACCTCGGGTAAAAATTTCTGAGGCAAAATATGCTTTGTTTCATTTTCGGCCAAAAGAGGAGTTAAGTGAATATTTCCCTTGAGATATGCAAACCACAGAATACCATACAGCTGCAGACAACATAGGGATGACCAAACGCAATGTTCAAACATGAATCAATCAACAGTAGCAGAACATGTTATAAACCATCCTGGGCATAAAATGCTGTTTGAAAACACTGAAATTCTGGACCAGGCCAACAACGATCAGGTAAGAATGCCCAGGGAAGCCATTGAAATCCATAAACACCTGGACAGTTTCAACAGGAAAAAGAAGGAGACTCTGCCCTCCACAACTGCCATCTGCTGGCCTGAGAAGGAGTTCGCCAGGCAAGTCCAGCTCCATCAGGACTAAGCCTGAAGGAAAGAAACTCCGCCCTCCACAATTGCCATCTGCCGGCCTGAGAGGGAGTTCGCCAGGCAAGTCCAGTTCCATCAGGACTAGCCTGGAAGAAGGAAGAGCCCTCCCTCCAATCCATCTGCCTTGGTCCAGGCCTCAGAGGGAGAGAAGAACCACTGGACCTCATCCCCTTTCCCTCCATCATTCCCTTCTCCTTTTGTTTCGTGTCTTTTAGATTGTAAGCCTGAGGGCAGGGAACTGTCTGATTGAAAATAATATTGTAAGCCGCCCTGAGAGCCATTAGGGCTGAAGGGTGGGATATAAATACCTAAATAAATAAATAAATAAACTCTTAAGATAAACAAAGCTGGCTACCAGTCCTGAAAAACAGTAAAACCAGGACCCAGCAAAAGCAAATGAAAAGCACCCAGGGTGAGGGAAATTCCCAGCAGACAATGGATCATTAAGTAAATGGACACCCTGAGGCCTTGCCTTCAACAACAGATCAATGCACAGATTAACATGCAAATCACCTCCTCTCAACCAACAATATATACATATCCCACTCTCTTCCAATCCAGCATTCTCTGATGATGCCAGCCACTTACTTTTTCTTTTAACCAGGGACAGTTATCCCCATGAATGTTGCATGGATCAGTTTGCTTACCTTTCCTTCTTCCTCTTACTAAAACCAAGATCTAAAAGAAAACAATTCTACAAGATTAAGGAAGTGGATCATGGCCACAGAGACGTGATTACAGTTTCGTGAATAAAACTCATTCACCTTTGCTTAAAAAGCTAAACTGCTACTTGGAACAAGGTTTTGTGTAAAAACATATCAGTTAACATTGCCTTTAAAAACCACAGGCTCTTTAAGGGTTGCCAAAGGGGAAAGGAGTGGTATACTGAGCCTGTTGCAAATGGATGATACAAGACAGATAATATCCTAAAAGACACAGAGAAGAATTCAGTTACACTGGTACCCCGGGATACGAATGCGCCGCGTTACGAAATTTCCGGGTTACGAAAAAAATCCATTCAAAAAAACTGTTCCGGGTTACGAAGGTTATTTCGGGTTACGAAAAATTTTTTGGTGCTTTTCGGCGCTTTTTCGCACCAAATCGCGGCTTTCGCTATTAGCGCCTATGGGGCTTCGGCTTGCGAATGCTTTTCGGGTTACGAATGGCGCCGCAGAACGAATTAATTTCGTAACCCGGGGGAGCCCTGTATTGAATTTACTGGGGATGTTATGAAATTACTTCAGAAGAGTTCCTGGTATTTCTAGGGCTGGGTGAGATGAAGCAGTTAAATGTATTTATTTATTTATTTATTTGTCACTCAGAATATTTTGATAATGGTGACATTTCTCAAGCTAAGCATAGAGATCACTGAAAATGCCAAAGGATTTTTGTGTGTGTGTGTGTGTGTGTGTGCTTTTATGTTTGTTTTGCAAACTACTTCCTGTTGCTAACTTTCAGGACATATGTACACTCCCTAGTCCCAACTGTTTAATACAAGCCCTTTTCCCTAGACTGAATGGATTGCTTCAAGAAAGGCAGCTTCACTGAGTTCATGCAAACAGTGTACTTATATTTCTGTATTTTATGGAAATGTATTGTAGCCAGCCTCAATCCGTAGGGGGAGGCAGGATATAAATAAATTATTAGTATTAATATTAGTATTTTGGAAGGAATCAAAAAAATCATTTTTAAAAAAATATTGTACTTTTAGGTTCAGGACACTCATGATCCATTCAAAATGAATTGTTTTGAAAATGATTGGATTGATTTAGATTCAAATAGCTGGCATCTAGTTGAGCAGTTATTGTATCATAATCTGGTTTTATGATATTTTGAGTGCCAGTGTGGGTGTCGCTGGGCAAATCACACACTCTCATTTTTGATGTTCAGAACAGTTCCTGAAAATTGTCCTCTGTGGGATGGATGGGAAACAGAATGGGTACTTCTGGCGAAACTGGTGCCATTCCAGTGTGCTGATGAAATGTGTCCTTTCCCTGTTCTGTTCCCTTCCCAGCCCCTTTTGTTCTGCACTGGCCCCTTTCCATGCAATGAGGTTCATAGTTACAAGGATGATGCAGCCTTCTCTGTCAGAGAGCTCTGGTGCCAAAATAAACTACAATTCCCAGGTTTCCCTAACACTGAGCCAGGGCAGTTGAAGCAGTTCCAAACTGAATTATGTTTGCAGTGTGTTTTGGACCTTAGATTAGTCATTCTCTCTCAGCCTGACCTACCTCACATGTTTGTTGTGAGGATAAAACTATTGAGGAAAAGGGCTGCATAAACCACCTTGAGCCCAAAAGTATGGTATAAAAATACATAGCAACTGCAAACACAAATATTATTCACAGTGCAGTAGGCAGACTGAGGGGTTGTACAGATTGGCCATTAAGGCCAGCTTGGGGGCAGAGTCAGGGTGTGATGTCCACATGATGCACTCCCTGACTCTGCCACCAGGCCAGCATGATGGCCACCACATGGCACATGATGCCACCATATGGCACACGGCATCATGGCACTCCTTTGGCATTGCGTCTACATGACGCACCACCAAAGGTGCATGGAAAAACCACTTTTTACAGCTGCTCTTTGCACCACAGAAACATGAGATTGGGGCCATGGCATGTAGTTGACGCTGTCCTGATCCAGCACTAAAAGGGGCAGCCTGTTGAACCTCTGAGACACAAGGTTTGATGTTTTGATATATTTAATGGAAAATATTATTATGCAAGACAACTTTTATTCAATTTTCATTTTCAAATTGGTGGCTATTTCACCTTACAACCAAAGGGGCTGTACAGTCTAGTTCTTACACACAAGCACATTTCCATTGCTGTTGAGTCTTACCAACAGCATTATTATTGTTTTTAAATTGATAAGTCTTAAATTTGTTTCTGTTGTCCTCAGCACCACCATCGACCATTGCTCCAAAGAAAAGGAAGAGCAACACAAGACCATTTATTTTCCCAGTCATAAAGAAATGGATCTGGTGGCATAAAATCAGAGCTGGGAAACATGGAGAATCACAAATGTCAGAGAAACAATCGGCATCAACTGCTAATGCAATCTGTGGACAAAAGAAAACTAGGATAATTATACATTTATCTATAAGAGACTCTTCTTTTTCCGGCTCTCTGTTAAAAAACAAACAGTATATATCAGACCACTGGGGAAAATGGAGGTATATTTGAATCTGAACATTTGTTGTTTAAATTAGATAGCAGATTTTGAGCTTTGGGCAGGAACGCTATTTTAAGAGCTATATTTTCATTTAGTTTATTAAGCTCCCAGGTGGGCTTGCTTTGGCAGATGCAACCCACACTTGCCTCTTTTCTCTATCTGTTCCAAGAAGACCTTTTAGCTGTACTTCTCAAGGGGCTAACATTTTAATATGTCATCCTGCAACTGAGTTAAACATGATGCAATGCCATTTCACTGCTAAACGGAATAATAATAGTAATGAAGTCAAATAAAAGCCTCCCATAGCTATAAAATTTCATTTCAAAATCATTTAAGCATGTTAAGAGAAACCAATGTAATTTCCTGTAGGGAAGCAGCAAAATGTTTTTGCGGGTTCCTTACCAATTTTATCATATACAGAATGGCACGCTGTATAATATACAAGGTATATTCTTTTGCCAAACTGGGCACAGAGCTCAGAAACCTGTCAACCTGTCAGAGGACAGCAGTGACTGGTCCATTTTCTTGAGCTGAGGCCAGACATTTTATGTCTAAAATTGAAGTTCACAAAGATGTACTCTCTCTTGATACATGCTTTCATCTT
This sequence comes from Sceloporus undulatus, assembly GCF_019175285.1. Lineage (NCBI taxonomy): Eukaryota > Metazoa > Chordata > Lepidosauria > Squamata > Phrynosomatidae > Sceloporus > Sceloporus undulatus. The sequence goes on along the minus strand of NC_056523.1, from coordinate 296,516,227 downwards.
GTGATATAAAAACCATTAAATGCAAGCAGGTTTTGCTGTATATGTATGTGCTGAGTAGAAGACGGTACGCATTCTTGGTTTGGGGTCATCCCCTTTGTATATAAAAGTAAAGTTGACAAACACATTGTTTCTCTTGCTGGATGCTTTAATCCTCAGATAAAGAGCCTTTGAGATACAAATGATTATGTTCTCTTTGTTTTTGTTGGTGTTGTGTGGCTTCAAGTCCTTTCTGACTTAGGATGTCGCTACAATAAACCTATTACAGGATTTTCTCAGACTGAGAGTGTATAATTCACTCAAGGTCACCCAATAGGTTTCCATGGCCAAGGGGGGGGGGGGGGGTGAATCAATCTTAGTCTCCAGAATAATAATCCAGCTCAAACCATTATACCACGCATTTTTTAAACTGCATTTTGCCATTTCAGCATATTCATCAAAGTTACTGACCTATGTCCTGTCTGCACAGGCCAAATAACATGCCCTCCACCTCTTTACACAGTGAAAAAAATTGCAGTCCCCAGTTCTGGCGAGGACTGTCCGGATGCTGTCTGGTCAGTTTAGCACCAAACCTGAGGTATAACCCCTTAAAGTGGATTTTAAAAACTTTAACTTTTGCTGTGGATCTTCTAGGAAAATCCAGAGTCCTCTGGAAAAATGCCAGGCAGCTGTTTACAATGAATGCTGCTGTGCTTCCAGATGCTGCCACTGCTGGTGCAAGTTGTTCTCTCTGATGTCAGAACAAAGGTGGCCAGCAATGTGATTGATGCCAGGCACCCGGTTCCTAACTCAGAAGGGGGTGACTCATGGCAGTGGGCAGCACAGTAGGATAACAGATGATTAGTTGGGACTGCCAAATTGAGATAGCTGGAAGATATGGATTTGTGTGTGTGTGTGCATACTGCATTAGAAACTTTGTATATTTGTACATATTTTCATATGCATTTACCCCACTGTGTATGTTTGTTTAAAATGCATTTCTGGCTACTTGGTTTTTATATGACTTCAAGCCAACTCTGACTTATGACTTTTGCTGATAAGATTTATTCCATGAAGGTGTGCCATTGTCTTCCTTTTAAGTTGAGAGAGTCTGACTTGCCCAAACAAAAATAAAAAACAAAACAAACAGCTTCATGTATATAACATTTCATACTGAACTAAGAGTGTCTAAGCGGTTTACAACTGTAAACTAAGATCACCCAGTGGGTTTCCATTGCTGCGTAGGGCTTTGAACTCTGGTTTGCTGGACTCCACATTTAGCACTCAAAAAACTACACAGTGCTGGCTCTTTAATATGCTTAAAATGTATGCATTTATATGGGCATTTTATTAGTACTTCAAATCAGACACAAGCCAGACAAATTTATAGATTTAGGCTGTGCTTCACACAGTCTTAGGTAGGTGAAACTGATACTTCCATTGAAAATTACAAACTAGACTGAATATTTTTCCAGCTCTAGGAGTAGGGGAAAGAACTTGAGGAACCATGGTCTTGGGAATGTGGCCCTTGGGATGTTTCTGTGGCCTCCAGGGGTCAGGGTTCCTCCCCCCTCCCCAAATAAGTTGATTGTTGCTCCAGAATGATCCCAAATACACTCTAGTGAGTGTGAAGGGCATTCAGACCATGCTTGGAGTTCCTCTGGGCCACCCAGGAGTCAAGAACAATTTTAGCATTTTTTCCCAAAAAACTTTTTTCCCCTTGAAATGCTCCAAAATATCCACTAGAGGAGGTGGGGTGTCTTTTCACCACATTCTAATGGACTCCCTGTGCCAATTTAGGCACAGAAGAGGACTTTCTTTGAAATCCAAAACATGGTGAAAGTGCCCCCATGTCCCTAGAGGCATTTGGGGGAAAGAGACTCTAGAGCAAGTGCAGCCCTCCAACGTTTCCTAGGGGGTTAATGCAGCCTCCAAGCCTTCTACAGCTCTCCTCCCATAGACACTAAAAGGCTAAGGACTTCCTCTGTAGAATCCATATAGAAATCAACAGAGGGGACTTTAAATTATATACTATATACTATAAGTTATCTGAGTATCAGAGTGTTGAAAGAGGAAGATTTTGTAACACAGTACACTGAAAGGTAATTGGCTGGCATCCTGTTGAGGAATTACAATATTGTCAGTCTGACATATAGCACCACATTCACATTTACAGTTGTTGCACCATAACAGCAATCAAAAGTCTTGCAGAACAGAAGTAATAGTTCCACTCTATTCTGCTTTGATCAGGCCTCACCTGAAATACTGTCTCCTGTTCTGGGCACCACAATTCAAAAAGGATATTGACAAGCTGGTGTGTGTCCAGAGGAGGGCAACTAAAATGGTGAACAGTCAGGAAACCATGCCCTATAGCTTAGGGAGCCGGAGAAGAGAAAGTTTAGCCTGGGGAAGAGACTGTTAAGAAGTGATATGATACCCCTATTGAAATAATTGAAGGAGTGTCATATTGAGGATGGAGCAATTTTGTTTTCTGCTGCTCCAGAGAATAGGACCTAGAACAATGGATGCAAACAATAGGAAAAGAGCTTCCACGTAAACATTAGGAGGAACTTCTTGACAGTAAGACTTGTTCAACAGTGCAATACACTCCCTCAGAGTGTGTTGGAGTCTTTGGAGGTCTTTAAAGAGAGGCTGGATGGCCATCTGTCAGGTATGCTTTGATTGTGAGTTCCTGCATGGCAGGGGGTTGGACTGGATGGCCCTTGTGGTCTCTTCCAACTCTAGGATTCTATGGAAAAAAACTATTTTTTAAAACTTGTGCAGCCATCCCTCAACATGGACAGTTCTGAGTTGCCAGAGAACAGGGGGAGTGAGTGATGAGAGACAGGGTGACCTCTTCATGTAGTACAGCTCATCCCCCTGCTCTCTTGAAACTGAGAAATGGCTGGGTTGTGGTGGTGGTGGGCAGGCTGCACAGCTTAAAAGGTAGTTTTTGGTAGGTGGCCTCAGGAGACAGAGATATGTCTCTGTAGCTACATCTCTCAGTGCAGAATTTTGGATGACATCAACTAAATTCAATGTTCACTCCCAGAGTACATTTTAAGGTGATGAACCATAGATGGCATCATGAATAAAGGGGACATGCACAAATGCTCCATAGCTAATGTCTCATGGTGCAGATCCTTGGGAATCATCTTTACTACAGCTTCCCCAAGTTGTTTTTTTTATAATTCCCAAAATGCCTGAAATGTCAGAAGTAGTACAAAAAGTTGTATTTCCAAGCTCTTACTTTTACAACAATAGGCAAAAGGCATGAGGTTCTTTCCAGCTTAGAAAACTCCAAGTTTATATTTCCTCCTCCTCCTGTTCCTCCTCCTCTTCCAACACCACTATCATCACCACCATCAGTGTGATTCTTATACCAAAACATGAAACAATTATAATGGAAAACAGCACAGCATGAAGAGAGAACTTCAAATCATCTTTTGAAAGTATGATAAAAGACAAAAACAAAATAGCTTGGGCTTGTTTCTGGAAGACCAAATTACTCTCAACTGAGTCCAGTTGTTTGGGTTTAATGTCCTGAGCTGACATAAAATTGGCCAAATATCCAGGGATTTTCAGTGTAAACAGGTTATATAAAATATTCTGTCACTATAACCTTCTGAAGTCACCATGAGCTGATTCAAATATGTTTGTTCAACAGTTAACCAAGCATGCAGAATGTCTCTACTGAAAATTATATTGCACTGAGTTGTCATCAGATAATATGAAGGTTTTGGTGGCTAATTCTCACATGCAGTCTATTACTTCTTAATCTGGCCAAATGGCAGTCACATCAAATACCCCCATATACCTCAAAAGCCCCCTCATTAAAACTCCATCATGAAAGGGCTGTGAGCATGTGAAGTATTAGCATACACAGCAACAGTAGGATTGCCTAGATAACTTGATATTTCCCATTTTAATTGTGTTAGTCCCAGTCAAGACAATTTGAATTATTCCATTGGGCCGCAGGAGTGGAGGGGGAAGAGGGAATTCCATTGTAAAGATAAACACAGATAATCCTTCCTTGTTAGACACTGCAAACAGATTTTTATGGTTCATACTATTAATTGCAAGAAGAGTTAAGAAGGGGAAAATATCTGAGTGTTTTCTCAGTCTTTGGGAATTTGTCAGGATTGGTTTCCTTCTCTGTGAGGAGGGACTAAGTTGAAATATCTCAGTCTGCACAGAGAAGCAAGAAGAGTAATGCAATTTCCCACTCTTCTTCAGGGACAGGAAGAATAAAAAGAAAAAAATTCATCACTAATGGACAGTCGCTTTGGGGATATAACTTTGGAAACAGCACCTGGATTTGGGAAGATTCCACATGGGAAAATCTAGTTGAATGCTCTACTGCCCTGACAGCACAGGAAAGTAAATATACCATTATTTCAAATAATGTTTTTGCTTGGGATGCTGCTCTAAACCAAATAAAGGTCTTCTAAACTGGATGATTTTGCTTCTTTTAAGCAATTTTATCTTGCTTTCACTTGGACTGACTTATTGTGATGATCAGCCACCATGGAAACCCCCTTCAAAGAACAGAAAGGAAGGAAACCAGTCCCTGAGGGAAGCAGCAGGCAGGTTGACAAACTTGGTTGTTTTCACAAAAGCCACAGCTGAACTAAACCTCCCATCTTCTTCTGTGGCAAAAAGAGCCCCTCTCTATCCTACCAGTAACAAAAATGAATGAGGTGGGGAATATTTGTGTTGTCTCTGACTACTGTTTAAGGATAAGATGGAGTGTTGTACTGTGTTGTATCCTGTGTAGAGGAATTAAGCTAGGGAATCTAGACAACTTCACATTTTACTTCCTGACACTTGTTATTGTCCAACTTAGACATTATGCTACTTGTGTGGTTCCAGGTGCCACTGTGGAAGCCTGCCCTACTCCTACAAAGTGTCCATATGATTTAGAACTGTCTACTATCCTATTTTCATGAGGAATAGGAGGAGGGCAAGGAGGGCAACTCTGTGTTTTTTCTTTGTGGAGCCTCAAAATGATATCAAGAACCCTGGCACAAGGATCGGTCACTGTCCTCCTTGATCAACTTTACCGAATCACATTAGGGGGTGGATTGGCATTTCCAAGGGATTCAGGATCAACAGTTTCACTCATAAAATAGTTTTAACAAGGACACCTCAGTAAATCAGAATAATTTCAAATAATAATATTTCATTAATGCAGAGTTTGAGATTTTCATTAATGCTTTAGAAGCTGGATTCTGTTAAAATACTGCTGTGTCTGAGAGAATTTAAAATCTCATGCTGAGAAAAGCCATTTGCTTTAAACACAACTGAAGGTTTAATCTTATTCTGATTTCAGCGCAACAACAAATTTTAATGCTCTATTAGTATTTCAAACAGACTTCCAGAAGGTGTAATTCAGGTTGATACTGAGGAGTTCTAAGCAAATGTTTTCTTAGCCACATTCATGTAAAGCAATTAATAAATTTAAATGTCACCGGATTAATTGAAGATGTAGGTGCTTTAAAGCTGTTGATCTCTTCCAGTCAAAAGGTATCCATTTGTATCTGCATAATGATCTGTGGCCACTAATTCCTATGCATAGACATGGAATCAAGCTTCCCAATCGTAGACATAAGAATATAGAAATAGTCCTGCTGGATCAGACCAAAGGCTGAGCTAATCTCCCATTCTGTCTGCACAGTGACATAGCTATATGCATCTGGAAAGCCCACAAGCAAGACATGAAGGAAACAGCTATTTCCCAGCATTGTTCCTCAGTAACTGGTGTTTAGTGGTAAGCTGTTTCAGATGCTAGAGGTAATGTAGAGCAGGGGGTAAACAATTGTATTTGGGTAGGACCCCATTTTTTAAACTGGGGAGGGTTTGGGGCTCAGTGGATGTCATGAAGACTTCAAGGGCTCATATTATCAAGCAAACGCTCTCTCATATGTCACAGACTGGATTAAATAAAAAAAGCATAAAAATGCTGAACTTGGAGGGATTTAATCTCTGCTTTGGTTGGCATACATATGCGTGGTATAGAAAATCAAATGTTCACAAAAATTTCACTCACCAGTTTGTTCCCAAAGCTTTGTTGAAAACATGGAAAGAGACTAAACATTTATTTTATAGAAAAATACCAGGGAGGGTCTCCCTGCAGGAAGCCTTCTTTGGAAGAAGCAGTAAAGGTAATGGATTGGTTGAGATATAAAGATACTATTAGGAAAAACACTCAGGATCAATGAGAACTAAAACCAATATAAGAAACAGAAAATTTAGATACCAAACATCATTGGTTCCTACTAAAACAATTACAAGATAGATTGAAAAAAGATCTAAAGGAAGAAGGCTTCACAACCAAACAAAATGAATTGGACAAAATACTAGAAGACAGCTAAGAAACAAACAATTTCTAAACTTTATAAACTATTAATAGAAAGAAAATTAGAACAAAATACCATAAAACATTTTATGAACCTGTGGGACCAAGATATAGGAATTACAAAGATGGCATTTAGTGAGATCAAGAACTTTTCAATTCACAAAATCTCAAAATAGATATGAAAACTACTTTAAAATGGACTATTGCTGGCATCTAATGCCAGAAAAAAATAGCAACAACAACAAAAATTTAGAAAAACAACAATCACAACTGCTGGAAATGTGAACCACAAAATGATCATGGATCCATGTATGGTGGCATTATCAAAAATGAAGGAATTTTGAAAAAACATCCATCTATATCCATTTACATGTAAGATCCTAAAAGTAAACTTTAAATTAACTCCAGAAGTGTATCTGTTAAACATGACAGACAAAATATTGGACCATCAAGCAAGCAAGAAATGGAAACAAATTTTATATATGATTTCAATAGCAAGGATTAGCTTTGCAAAAAGGTGGAAACAAAAAGAGACACCAAACATTGACGAGTGGCTAATACATTTATTTGATATTATTGAACTAGATAAATTAACACAAATATTAAATGGAAAATTTACAGATAAAACTGAGAAAGAATGGAAAGAACTAATAAAATTCTGTAGAAATAAATGGAAATAGGAATAGACTAATAGTCAAACACCAAAAGAGGTAACATAAAATACGAGCTTTCAACTGAGAGCAAGAAAACATAGAGCAATCAAGAAACCTAATTACCTTTAGTTAAATTTAAAAGTAGTAGTTAAGTTTAAATAATTAGTTTACACCAACTCAAGGAATGCTTGGAAGTCTGTTCAGAAGATAGAATAGAAAAAAAAGAATTGTAATAAATGGCTTAATAGCTTTAATAGTGTTATCTTGATAGATAGTGATAGTGATCGTGTTATCAGATAGTATATCCAAGTAAAGTGTTTATTTTTCTATTCACTTTGAATATCTGTTAAGATGTAATATTAATTATGTAGAGCTACTGTATTGACAAACATGTATTATTAAAATATGCTTTTTATTGCAATAAAAATAAAGTACCCAAAAAAAGGGAAAGACTTCAAGGGCTGCAAAAAAGGGATTGGGAATCACATACAGCTCTGGAAGCCACATGAAGCCCTTGGGCCACACACTCCCTCAACCCGATTTAGAGTCATTACAACTGGTAGCCTTTGATAGCATTATGTGACACCTAATGAAAGTTATCCACATTAGCAACCATTAGTACATCTTATCGTAGCAAATTCCATAATTTAAATAAGTGCAGTATGAAGAAGTAATGTCTTCCTGCTCCCTGCGACCTACATCTCTCACCATTTCGATCCACTGGATGCCACAGGTTCTAATATTATGAGAGAATTTGTCCTATGCCTAGAGGCAGCAAGTGCCAGGACAGTCAGGATATAGTAGGGGGAAGCAGTTGTCAGGGAGTCAAACCAGTCTAGGTCATAGAGCAGTTAATCACAGCAGATCACTGAAGATGAAGTGAGATGCAGAAGCAAAGATCTAAGAAATTCCAGAATCTGTTGCAAGAAGCCAGCAGTCAGAATAATCCAATCCAATAATCTCTTTCCCAAGAAAGGGAAAAGCAGAGAGCAAAACAGATGGCCTGGTAAAGCCGGCTTCTAGCTGGCTTGGGGGCATGGCATTTAGACACACCACGCCCCTAAGTCACCTGGAAGCTGTGCTGGCGATTACACGCTGGCCAGCCTCCGGGTGATTTGAGGGCATGGTGTTCAGATGCCACTCACCCCAGAACTGGTGAAAAGTTGGCTCTAGGAGCAAAGGAGTGGCTGTTTTCTGTTCCTATTTGGGGTGGAAGCTGGCCAGATTGTTTCAGTGGCATGCTGTTGCCATAGCCCTAATCTGGTTCTCTCATGGGTGGCATCACACCACCCCTTCAAGGCCGTCTAAATTTATGGCAATCCAGGGGTCAACAATCAGATAAATAGATAACAGATCCATAAGCATGAAGAGCACTGAAAGTCAGGCAGAATGAACCATTGTGAACAAGAACTGTTAGTTTGTAGACTTTGAGACTGCAGGTGGTTAATTGCTCAGCTTTTCCTATTTAAATGTCTGCAAGAGGAATTGCCCCTTTGACACTCCTTTTTTTCCCAGGTTAATGTTAATACAATTCAGGTTCAGGTTAATACAATGATGGAGCAGGGGCTCCCCTTGGTGCCTATCGCTTCCAACTGAGATGCACTCCATCTTGCTGAATGAACTCATGAGCCATATCTACCACTGTCATCTTGATTTGGGGAGGAAGTTGTCATCTGGAGCCAAAGGCCTTTCTATGTCTGACTCCTCTGGTTCCTCAGATTCCACAGCATGAGTTGTACCATAGGGAAAAATATTTTCCTAATAAGTCTAAATCTTTCCCACCACTCCTAACTATATACATCATCATTTTGCCCTTATGTGCCTTTTTGTCCTAATCTGAAGAAGCCCAAATGTTTCTCTGAGGAGAGTTGGTCCATCCCCTTGATCTTTTTGATCATCAGGGATACATACTAGTCAGGGGAATGTTTCCAAGGGATAAATATAGGGCACTGTAGAACTGAATCAGACTTTCACATCAGAGACAATCTGTGCAGCATATTGATCTGGATGAAGAAAGGCCCACTGGGACCATCTTAAAAAGCTACCTTTATTTTCCTCATTATACATTTGCACAGCCTAATATATGCCATGAATACTCTCATAGTTAGAATAAATATCACCATCTCTAGCTATTTAAATGGTGTCTTGCTTCAAAACACACTCAGTATAATGAACAAGGAATCTTACTTTGCTTCCTAACAGCAAAAGTGTCCTTTGCCGTTACATCCAAGGTCAAAGACATTTAATTACATTGTTAGCAGATTCATAAGCTTTCCATTTAGTGTTGTTAATACATTATTTAACAATGATAGCATCTTAGACAACTGCTCAAATGCATATAAGGGCATAGGCAATTAATAAGCATTGTTTGTATGCTCTGCTATTGTTCTGGGCAGTGGTGTTGAGTTATACTGGCAATTCCATTACCTTCCATTTGTTTTCTGGATGTGACTTAACATAAAGCAGGCAGCTGAATAATAAGACAGTTCCAGTTTTCCTGCTTACATGACAGGAAAGTGAAAGGTTTGGAAAGGAAGAAGAAAAAGCAAATTGGGGGACCGAGGTGGCAAAGTACCTTCAGAAGACTCAGGCAATCTCTTGGCTGGCAATCAGTTTCTCCATTACTGCATATATGGGAAGCCTCGATTAGAGTGCAACTTCTATATGCCAAGGCTGATGAAAGATGGATTCCCAAGGGTAATATAATAGAGAAACAAATCAAAACAAAACAAAGAAAAGAAAAGAAAAGAAAGCAAAGTGTGTAAGATGACTCATCTTCCCCCTCTTAGCTATGAGAACTTTTAGCCCATTCTCAGCCTTCATATCTTCTCCCAGCTTCAGTTTGCAGAGTGAATGTGAAAAGAATCCAACATGCTTATGAACATGAATGAATGTTTGACTATGATGTTGTCAAGGACCCCAAAACTCATTGCCTTGGTGGCAAAAGCCCAGCTCACTATAAGAAGTTGTGGTATTCATTGTTTCTAGGTTTTGTTTTTTTAAATATCCAATGTTTCAGTTATCCTAGACAATTTTCTGGCAATTCCCAGCAGCAGTTGCAGCACAGTCGGCCCTTCCTATACACAGATTTCTTATACACGGATTCAAGCATACATGGTTTGAAAATGTTCAAGAAAGGTATAAATTTCAAATATCAAACCTTGATTTTCCATTTTTTATAAGGAACACCATTTTGCTATATCATTATATTTAATGAGACTTGAGCATCCACAGATTTTGTTATCCATTGAGGATCTTGGAACTAAACCCCAGCGTATAACAAAGGTCCACTGTATTTTATTCCTATCCTCAAGAGTCTTTTTCTTTTCACTTCTCAGACATATTGGAACAAAAATGTTTCACTCTCCCTACCCTGTTTGTAAATTCTGAAAAATGATTCATTCTGCACCACTGCATCAGTGAAATGGCACTTTTGCGCTATAACACTACAGCTTTGGGGGGGGGGATTAACATAAAAGGGACAAATTTTATCATTCAACACATAGAACCATCTCAGCAAACCATGATCCACTTTATTTTTTATTATTATTTTTTAATTTGGAAGAGATCCAAGAATTCTCTACAAACAAATTTCCAAAAGAATACAACAAGTGGATGCAGAGGTGCAAATAACCACCAAAACCCAGCGACATATCAAGAGAACTCAAACTTCTTTAGACCATTCTGGAAGAGCTCAACATGACTTGGCAACTGGAGAATGCAATGTTCTGAGGCTCATGCTGGCTCTTTGCATAAACATAATTTTCTGCCACTGAAATCAAGGGTGTTGTTTTAAGTACCAATAGATCATATCCTTATAGATCATATCCTTAGTTTTTTGGTATTATGTTGTTTCTTTCTTCGCTGAATTGACTGACTGACTGGCTAATTGCTTGCTATATTCTGTTGGCTCATATTTTTCCAATACACTTCTATAATTTTTCTGAACATTTTTACACGTTTAATGTTCCTATTTCTGCTGTCCTTTTAAAATAAAATTATGATGCAGCGAACCATTTGTTTACGTACTTTAAAATCACCCATTAAAGTAGAGCCACATTTTTTCATTATGTCATGCTGCATTCCTCACATTCACCATTATGAAGAAAAATGGATTAAAAAATCCACTTAAATTTTATTTTAAATGTAGTCCTTCAGCTGTGTGCCAAGTAACAAAATGGCTAGAATTCAAGAAACACACAAACACATACACATTGCTTTGGGTTTGATGTATTACTTGTTTCAGACGGTGCATATTTTTATGCAAAAGATTTGACAAATTTTGTTTTAGTGTTGTGCTTTTCTACATGCTATGAAGGTTCTACTGTAACTCCTTCCATAGTATTATCAGGGCCAGCCAAGACATTCCACTGCCTGAGGCAAAGAACAAGATTATACCCTCTTCCATTCCATCTCTGGTTTGGAAGTGGAATATTTCTTCAGTACTGGTGGAAGTATAGCATCCTCCATTGTACCTGAGGACACTGACTAGCTTAGGAGATGGAGGTCAGATGGCCTGGCAAGATAACATTATTGTCCAAAAACTTGCTGTTTTGCTATTTAGCATCTACGCTGCAGTAGGCAATGGCTTCATTCTACCTAATGGAAGAGCCAGCCATAATATATAAGAAGTTGCTTTACATGGTCTACTTCACGTCCTCCCACACACCATATAAATACTCTTTTCCATATCCTCCGATCTGCACTTTGACGAACTGTGATGGCAAATGGCTTCAGAAATTAACGCCCTGATTTGTTCCCAAGATGCTAAACAAATAAAAGCAAATAAAACAGTACAAAGATATAACATTTTAAAAAATGCCATTAAAATGTATTTTAAAACTTTTAAAACAATCTAAAACAATAATAAAATTTAATTTAAAAACAGCTAAACAAGCAATTTGAAACTTTAAAGGCCATGAAGAACAGGACTGTTTTGACTGCCACCAGAATCACAAAAGAGATGGAGCCAGCTTAACTCCTCGGTTATGGAGTTTCACAGTTGGGGCTCTGCTACAGACAAAAACCTTGTTACATGTACATCCAACTTAGCTTCATGAGGTGTTATGACATGTAACAGGGCTTCCTCTGTGGATCTCAAATTGGGGCAGATTATGTGGGTGTGAGACAGTCTTTCAGATACCCTGGCCAAGCACATAGGACTTTGTAGGCCAATCAGCACCTTGAACTGAGCTTGGAAGGAAATTGGAAACATGCAATTTTATACACTGGTGTTAATGTAGCTCCATTGTCACTGACCCATCCTCAGTGGGGAAAGGTGCTCTTCCGAGATATCTTAAACTCAAGTCCCCTGCACTGAGTTAAGTTACTGTCCAAGCTCAGTATACTATGTGGAAAATGTGCACATAATTGTATCTCCTAGAAAGTGTGCACAAATGCCTATGTTTGATAGCATCTCTGATAAGGACACAGCTGGCTTAAAAGAATGGCCATCTACATGTTGCACTCCTCTGCTTCATTGGCCTCAGTCACCTGAAGTGGGCATCTCACTCTGTCTAGTGATAGGGTTACCTCTGTTCATGTTTCAAAGTCTGCATGTAAAATCTCCCAGAGACATCAAGAGACAATCAGGAGTTTTATTCCAATAGCAATATTTACCCACCCACACTCCATTTGTGCCTTCACAAACCAGCCCTGCTTTAAATGACAGAAGACTTCTTCATGCAGGCACTTTGGGAATTGTGAACAAAAAGAACCTGATGTTTCCAGCCTGCTGCAGAGATTCGCAGTGACTTGCTGTGTACAAAGCTTCTCCAGTCTCAAAGGCTTTAGTGCACTCCTTCTTGGAAAGTTCCAGCTGAGATACACAAAATTACCACACAACAGATTAATTCTGTCTGTGGAGCTATTACTAGCTATCTACAAAACAACAAGCAGATGCTGGAATGAAAACTAAAACTAAAAAAGCCATGGAAGGTTTTTTTAAAAACAACTTGCAGCCATTTCTTGGGAGCCCAATCAACCTATCCTAATGCAGTACTCCTCCAGATATTGTTAACTTTCTTGATATGCCACCTCCCCCCTCCACCCCCCCAAAAAACCCTAGGATTCAGTGTGGCTTATGAATTAAATACATACACTATGGTTAAAAAATACAGAAGACCAGTAGTGTCATGAAGGCTGGCATTCTGTTAGTGACATATTAGTATGTACTTCCCCTACAGAAGAGGGTTGGACATCCCCCCCCAGTACAGAAGTCCATATTTAGTTTAAGATGCTAGCAGAGTTGTGCATATGTGTAAGGCTCGCACATGGCACATGCAGCTGTTCACTGGGGCCCGTTACAAACGGGCCAGAAAGTAGTGCGGAGCGCATACTGGGTTAGAAAGGGGTGGTGCTTCCCACCCCCCTAACCCTAGTGCACGCTCGTGCCACAAAATGGCGGCAGCTTCACATGGCCACCGCCATGACGACGTCAGACCATGCCACTCTATACGGGGGCGCGGGACGTGACGTCTCGCTCCGCGCCAGGGCGCTTAGTGCGCCTTAGCGCGGAGCAGGAAGGAGCTCCGTTTCGGAGGCCTTCCTGGTTTGGTCCGCTGGGAGCAGCCTTCACATGGCTGCGCCCAGCAGACCAAAGGAGAAAGGGGCCAAGCGGCCCCTTTTTCCTCCTCCCCCCGCCGCAGGGTGTCCTTGGGGCTTGAAGCCCCAAGACACCCCTTTCCAAGCTGCTGGGAAGCAGCCTTTTGCCGCTTCCCCCGCAGCCGGAAACAGCGGATGGGGCCTCAGCGGCTTTTCCTGAAAAGTTAAAAAATAACTTTCATTTTAAAAAAAAATGCAAACCACCATGAGCATTTTATTAAGTGTTGGCACAAAATATCCATATATATTAGAAAGGGGTGGTGCTTTCGCACCCTCTAACCCTAGTGCCGCTCCGCAGCACAAAATGGGCGCAGCCTTCCACACGGCCGCCGCCATGAGGACATCACACGCGCGCCGCCTCTATCAGGGCGGCGTCGGAAGTGACGTCCTGCTCCACGCCGTTTCGGAGCTCCTCCTGGTTTGGTCCGCTGGGCCAGCCTTCACACAGCTGCGCCCAGCGGACCAAAGGAGAAAGGGGTCAAGTGGCTGCTTTCCCTCCTCCCCGCCGCCGGGTGTCCTTGGGACTTGAAGCCCCGGGACACCCCTTTTCAGGCGGTGAGGAGCGTGTTTTTTGCTGCTTCCCCGCTGAAAAGCGGCAGATCAGGGCCTCAGCGGCTCCCAGCACCGCTGAGGCCCTGATACACCGGGGAAAGGGGCAGGTACAGCCGCCCAAATGGGTGGTCCGTAACCCGCCACGTCTCCCAAGCTCCGAATTTCTGTTGTGAGGAGGCTGGACTGCCTGAGGCACAGGCTCTGCTGGAGCTGGCAAAATCATCTTAAATCCAAAGGATCCACTTTATGCAATGGAGATTTGAAGTGCAAGTGAGTGGGATACTGCAGAATGACACAGCTAGCTTCCTCCTGCTTCCAAACCACAGTGTGGTGAATAGAAGCTTCCACTCATTGCACTATAGCTCAAGAGGGCTAGTGATATAATTCTGAAGTACTTCATGGCTGCCTTAATCACACAGAGTGAATCCCTTAAGTTGGTGGGTTCTCAGTGTCAGTTCCTTAGGGCATTCATAACCACAATTACATGGTTAATGAATGTGATGTAGAATTTTGGCTGACATCATTGTGGGGCACAAGATGTACTTGTGGTGATCTTCCTCATCCATATGCCCCTCAATCTTTGCCAGCCACTATATAGTCATGCTGGGGGATGGGGGTGGGGGGTCAGGAAAAGAATAAGGTTGGGTTGTGGGGAGAGGAAATTAGCCTTACAGCTATTTGAGAATGACAAGATGAAAAGGGGGCTTGAAGACTATTCTCTTCATCAGGATTTTTGAACCTTTTCTCATTTTTCGTCATAAATCTTTGATGAATCTTTTCATCCCTACTGTATACATTGTTTATTACTCTTCTCCTTATTCTCCCTCTTCCTTGCCTCCATCCTCAACCCATTACTAAGTCTTTAATTTATCTCTTAGCTGAAGAATATTAACTTTCATTTTTTAAAAAAAAAAATGCAAACCACCATGAGCATTTTATTAAGTGTTGGCACAAAATTATCCATAATATATAACTAACACTTAAACCTTTAAAAAGTGACTTTATCTTTCTTCCTCTCCACTCACACTTTCTAAACACTGTTTCAGATAGTTGCATTACAGATTTCTAAAATGAAAAGGGCTTATTGTGTGACTTAACACATGAGTGAAGTCGGTTTAAGACCACTGATTTTATTCCCAATCCTCTAACATTAAAGTATGCTGAGTGGCAGCTAGAAACGTAGACAGATAAGGGAAACATTGATGGCAGTCTGGCTGAAAATTCTCTTGCAAATGTGACTGTTAATGCAGTGGCTGTGTTGCTGAAATTAAACAGATTGTAGTAGCTGATTGCATTCTTCCCAAAAGGGCAATCTCTATCCTCCTTGGCCAGTGATGCTCAATAATTGGCCAGTGACCCAATTGCCATTTGCCAGGTGTCCTTTGTATAGCTCCAGAGCCATTGGTTATGCACAATGCCTGTATAACTCCTGGATATTTGTCTTTTATTACTGAAACATCTAACGCCAAACAGTTACATTTGGCTATGATGGCTGGGAGATTCTGGATGTTGTAATCCAACACACACACACCTTTTCCTAGTACTATGGTCATGTGTTCTATTTTACAGACAACAGTCATGTGAGGGCATCTTTGAAGTTTGTTTTAAGCATTAAAAACATGGGAATGGGGACTCAGTATTGCCCATTAACATTTAGCCTTGAACAGCACACAAAGGTGACACACAGCAGTCCGGTCACAGTCTTCCCCACTATAGTGATATGCATAATATTGCTATTAAATAATGATAGTTGGAATCCTATATAACCTGTTATATTATGTAACTTTACATATACTTAGCTACATAGAATAGGCACTAAGAAACTTTAGAAAATTGTGAAGGTGCATAATGGGACATTGGCAAGAGTACCCAATGTACATCACACACTGATATACATTGTGTATCTATACTCATTGCACACTTTGCCAGCTCTGCTACATAGTATCGTAAAAGCAGTCCTCTTCTGGATACAGATGTTTTGCAACTGCACAATTCTAATTCCTGCAGATGTAAGTTCACTTATGAAGACATAAACCTCTAACAGGATTTCAGCAGTTAAGTACTGGAGTCAGTGACATACATAGAAGTAACCAGAGGTTAGGCCTGTAAATCTAATTTTTGAAACATTAAGGTATTTGGTACCTCCTCTCACAAGACTCCTACATACAAGGCAACTTCTTACTACTATTGCATACATTTGTGGCTCTTTAATAGCTGGGGAGGGCAAGGACCTCACAGGCAGTTTTCCACATCAATTCTCCAATACAAATAAAAGAGAAATATTTTCCAGAACAGCAGATGTCACTGGCTAAAACTGCCAGCCCCTTACTCCAGATCCCAACTTGCTACCACAAATGCTTTCTCAAGAGTTTTCCAGCCTCATTCTTAACAGCTTCCCAGCCAATCTACCTCTTCTCCCCAATCCTTTTGCTCCCTCTTCTCTCCATAATCTCCTGGCCTGCTAAAACTGCCAGCCTCTCAGTCTGGATCCCACCACAATCTCTCAGCCAGATTTTGGTAGCTGCTGCCAAAATTTGCTTCGGTGTCCTTGGCAGAGGGGCTTGAAACTCTAGCTCAGGCATCATGCTGGCAAGCTGTGATGAAGAGTGAAGGGCTGCTGGTTTTAGCAGCACAGAAACTTGCTGTCATGGCCAGCCAAGAGCAGGTCTCGGAGGATGAGGAGGAGGATGGGGTTCCTCCAGTGCAAGAGGTAATTGAGGCTACACCAGGTGTTAATCCTGCTCTGCCAGAAGCCAGCCCTGATCTCCCAGCCCCAGAGGAGGCGGCTCAGCCAGGTCCTAGTGCTGGTGGGATTCCTCTGGTGGTACAGCATCCAAGTGGTGACTCTGGGGAGGAACCAGGCTTGGAGGTTCCCTCCTTTAGGCAGTGCAGGGCTGAAAGAGCTGGCAGACGCAGGTCCAGGAGGATTGCTGAGAGACAATTGGCAAACAAGCCTCAGTTTTCACCGAGGAGGGAATCTCCTACTTAACCACCTGTGAGATAGTAACTCGGTGCCAGAGTTTATTGCATGATCCTTTGGTGTGACTGCTGCCTGCACTGGTTCCCTGTATCTTGACTCCTTGTTGCCTTGACTCTTGACTTCAGAACAGACTGGACTATTGCTACCCTCTGGCTGACCTGACCCTGGACTGGACTGACTATCGTGATCCCTGGCACCGACTTCGGCTTTGGCTTTCGGTTTGCTTTTTCTCTTACTCCCTGCAAGGTTTGTGGACTATTTCCAGCTGCATAGCTAATTACCTTGTCGAGCCATCCTTATTGGTGTATGTTTGTGTGTGCTGGCCGCAGTCCAGGACACTTGTGGAGAGAAGAGTGAAGAAGAAGGAGGAATGGTGCAAGGGAGTTGAAGTACTTAAGCAGCACCTACAAACTTGCAATAATAAAATCTGCAAAAGATAAACAAATGTTGAGGGCCAACTGTATTATGATATGAAGTGAGACTACAACTCTCTTAACCACAAATAGACACATAGAGCTTGGAAAAGTTTCTTTTTAATTTCCAGCCAGTGTGGCCAGGCTAGGTTTGGGATTCTGGGAACTATTGTCCAAGAAAGTAATATTTTCAGCCTTTGCTGTACCAATGTACTTTTGCCTATTGGCCCATCAGAGCAAAAAAAATAAAAATAAAAATAAAAAATTGTATTTTGCAGAGAAGATAAATATATTTATTACTAAAGTTGAATAGGGCCAGAGGGAAAGTTTGATCCTGGAAATGAAACTTTTTGCTGCATTCAGTACAATGTTACTGCAGTCACCTGGTCTTCCAAGCTTTCTGGCACCATGGGAAATCCTGCACTCTCCTGGTGGCATCCACACAGTAAGAGTGCATCCTACTGTAAGGAAAGCAATTATCCTCAGGCAATTAACAACTTAGCAAGATCACACTTCAGATGGTTCACAGGAGAGTCATGTGTATCTATTTCACCATGAGCAATGGAATAAATATAGGTTTTGTCAGTGAGCAAGCTTCTGAACCAATGAAAGATTGTGGTCATAAATAACAAAGCAAATGTCATAACATTTTTTTCTTCCCAATGCATTTATGTTGAAATGCATTTTAAATTGCCTAAAACAGTACAGAGCAAAATGCGTTCAGACCTCCTGCTCCCGAAGTTTAACTGTCCCTTGCCACCTGTAAAATTAGCTGAAGAACAGTTAGAAAATATAGATAACATTTCTAATATTCCCTTCTGTGGGAGTTTAATTGGATGAACAGTGAGCTTTGCTCATCGTGATACTTCTGTATACTCTTTCTTTATTTCTTTACATTTTTTTTACATTGTAGGAATGGCTCTCAGTTGGATGCATTATGATTTCATCTTGATATCAACAGGGAATTTGCTTGTTACACTACTCATATTTCTGCTTCAGAATTGTCTATATACATATCAAATGAGATTGTTTCTGACATTACAGTCTATTCCCAAGTGGTCATGGTGATATCTGCTTAAGAGGGGCTGATTCTTCTTTTACTCCAGGCAGTTGTTAACTTAGCCAATTCCAGCTATGATTACACTCCCTTCATCTGTAAGCTGTAAGGGCTGCAGTAAAGGAGTGGAATCCATCTTCTAGCAGCTAGGCTCAGATGGGGAACACACAGCTCTACAAATTGCTGTATTTTCATCCTTATTCCTGCAGAACTCAAGCAAGACTGAGATAGTAAATTGAGAAGAAAACCTTTTGGGATGCTCAGTTAACAATGTGACTACTCACGCACACCCACCCACACACACACACACGTGTGTGTACTTTCTTGTTATTGCTGCAACTATTGTCCTTTTTTGTTTTATACACACACACACACACACACACACACACACATCTTCTAAGCAGCTCATATTTTATCCACACAACAACCTGGTGAAGTAGGTTAGACTAAGACACAATAGGTGGTCCAAAGTCACTCTATGAATTTCATGATTTAGTAAGGATTTTCGACCAGAGTTTGCACTAGTCTAACACTTCAACTATTAAAATACACAGAGTCTTTTCTGCTTGTTTTTCCTACAGTACATCTAGGAAAGAATCTGATGTTGCATTGGATTTTTATATTAGCATAGAAAGACAATCACCTTGAGGCTATTTATGAGCTGTCAGAAATTCTTAATACAAAGTAACATTTAATCGACGTTAGGGATTTTCAGCACCTGAGACTTCATACTTAATAATGAGTTTTCTAAGGCAACAAAAATATTTATCATACAACCCTCTTTTCACTTTTCTTGAAAGACCTAATTTGCCAACTTTATCCTATGAAGTTTATCACAGAGCCATTTTTGCCCAATCCAGGCATGGGATGGGATCAGGACTGAATGAGGAAAAAGGAGTGGCCCAGTACAGACTAGCACGAAGCGGCGTAGCAGCGCCAATTCTAGGTTTCTAGAGTGTGCAGCAACTGCACGGTCAGGAATCCTAGAATGTGCCGCTGCCAACATCATGGGTGGCCTTCCATCCACACGAGGGCTGCCATGATGATGTGCACGATGTGCAGCATCCGCACATCATGCAGAGGAAGCAGCATCATTGGGCAGAGTCACAGCCCTTATGAAGCTGGTCTGGGCAGCTTCTTCCTGGCAGTGGATTGTTGACGTGGCTACTACACAGCCGTGCCAATGATCCAGAGGAGAAAGGGGCCTCCCCTTTCTCCTCTGTAGGGTCGTGGTGCCAAGGGGCATGAAGCCGCAAGGGCACCCCTTTTCCAGGCCAAAGGAAACCAGTATTTTGCCACTTCTCTTTGGTCTGGAAATATGCCAGATTGGGGCCACAGGGCTGCGTGTGCAGTTACTGTGGCCCGAATCCAGCACTTACCAGGCTATCTGTACAGTCCCAGTGCTATCATACAGATAAATGCATACTTTGTCACAGGGCAACCACATGCTGTCCCCCAGCTGCGCTTAGCCGGCAGATTTTGTGGGACAGAAAGCTTTCATACTACCAAAATCAGTGGGAGAAGTATGGCTGGGGGACAACTTATGGTCACATTGCGACAAAGTACATATTTTTCTGTACGATAACACCACTTTTCCCCTGTTCAGTCCTGATCCTGTCCCATGCCCGGATTGGGCAAAAATGGCTGTGTGACAAACTCCATATGTCTATCAATTTAATGCACTTGCTACAAGCTCCACTTTAAGATAGGATGGGGGGACATATTGCTTTCCATATATTGCTGGACTTCATCTCCCATCAGCCTTAACCAGAAGAATGAATGACAAGATATGGTGGGAGTTGTATTCCAGCAAGATCTGGGCAGCCATCTATCCCTTGCCCTGCTTTCATGCAATATATATATCCCTCTCTATTCTCATGAAGTTTTGCTGCAAGTTATAGGATGGAGTATATGAGTCTGCTAATCTCTGTTTTAATGCATGTGACAGCCTAACCACTAAGGACTCATGAAACCAAAAATCCTCCACTAGTCATGGCAGGAGATCTGCCAGTGTTCAGATGACATTCTCTTTTTGCTGTCTGTTTGGCATTGCAAAACAACCTTGATGTGAATTTCCAGCACCTTGTAAGCCCCATGGTTGGTGAGTTAGTTTTGATTTAGGAAGAGCTGTAGTATTTGTGCGGTAAGCATTCACAAATCAGCTTTGCACATGATCCCTATACTGCTTCTATGTGAACATTTCATAGCATTTCCCCCCCCCCCCCAACCCATATTCTTGGAGAGGCAAAAAAGGTTAATCAAACCATCTTTACTAGTAGTCATAAAACTATTCCTTTTGCTTACTTCTTCAAAAGTTTTTTTTTAAGGGGGGGAACCTGAAATAGAAATTGTAGTACTGCTTATGCTAGTCCTTGAGCATCATCTCAATATGTATCACCAGCTCTTTACATAACTCTTACAACTTTTGGTACTCTAAGAGCCTATGCTATATTGCTGTGTAATATTGTCTTTTCAGGCACATTGCAATCTACATTAGAATGCTGCCAAGCCAAGCAACTGTGTGCCTTATACTGATGAACACATCTAGTGAGTGAGATTATGATATGCCCAGGACCTTGCTTTAAATGAACAGTTACATATGCTTTAAATTACTTTCATTTGCTTCCAGTCATCAAAAGGTCTGACTTAAAAAGTATGCAAATTAACTAAATCTTAACTTTGGCTTTACCTCAAAGCTGTGAGGTTTAATTTCCAAACAGATTGATTTCTATCAGAATAATTGTTTTCACAAGCCTTGTCAGCTGTAAGGATCAGAGCTAATGAATACAGTGTGATGTATATATAATATGTGTGTGGGTGGGTGCATATTTCCATATCTATAAATCTTTGTCTCTTTATGAATCTCTGTAGCAGGGATGGGAATCTTGTGGCCCTCCAAATATTGCTGGAATGCAGCTCTTGGCATTTTTCACTGTTGGCTAGACTAGCTAGGGATTCTGATAATTGTAATCCAACATCTAAAAGAGCATGCAGTTTACACCCCTTCACTATACCCTGAGTTCTGTTAGTTCCAATGAGAATAGACCCAGTGAATCAATGAAATTTACATATGTGTCAGTTACCATTGATTCATTAGGTCAGATCTAATTGAGGAGATTATCAGACAAAGAAAAATCTGGGAAGAAAAACGCACATTCCCAGCAAAGTCGCATGATTATGCTGAAGATTCTCAGACGAAGGACTTCCCCATGAATGGTTTGTTGCTGGAGAATTCCTCCATCTTCATGAGTTAAATCCTGGATAAGTGTGATGTGTCTGAAAACTTTCAGCGCAGTCACACAACTGCCAGGAGTATGCCTTTTACTCCTGTCTCCTCCTCCCCCCATCTGATAATCTCCTAAGAGTAACAATAGGAGTTAGGGTTGTAGCTATGTACTAATGGAGGCCTCTAGATATTTTGGATTACTATTATCATCAGCTCCAAGGCATACATGATGGTGAGAGTGGGAGAAGGGGGTTCCAAGCTCAAGGGTCTTGTCTGCACTGGATGTATGTTCAGAGCCAGCATTATGCTCCAGAACTGGCCCCAGATTGGCCACACAAGTGGCCACTACTGGGCCGCACATGATGCAGCAGTACAACATTGTCCACATGGGCCATTTGTGCTACCACTACATCAACACAGCTGGCCTGTCACCTGTCCCAGGAGCTGCCGCCACCACTTCTGTACCTGAAGGAGCTCTGTGAACAGGTTGCTAGCACTTATTCTGAAGAGGGGTTTGCCCATGTGCCCAAAGAGAAGAAACAGTAGAGGGATCCCCCAATCACATGGCCGGGGCCTCTGGAGTTCCTACAGGTACAGAACCAGTGGGAGCAGCTCTGGAAACAGGCCATCCTGTTTTCCTGCACTGCTCAGCATGGGTAACGGAGATTGCCCAGCACCTTGTGTACAAACAGATGGCTTGGCCTGATTCAAGCCTGATACAGCTGCTTGCATGCCACAAAACCAACTCCAGGGAAAAGTTAGGCTAATGGGGAAAGCCTGAAGCATATCAGCCTGAAGTCACTGTACAATATAACTTCCCATCCCTTTTTCAGATTGCATCTGGCATGTTTCTATGTATAACATACTCGATTACAAGGGAGTAGAAACTACCATTTTTCAACCACTCTTCCCATATTCAGCTTGTCTGCTTGGGAAGTTGTTTTACCATGCTCTACAGAAGGACCAGATACAGTGGTCTATTTTTCCATCTGGAAAATAGGATATAATCACTTATACAAATGCTGTTCAGAGTCTCATTTAGCTTTTCAGGTTTCAGAAGACTTGATAGATAAGTATTCTGAACTGGATAAATATAGCAATGGCTGGTGACTTCCATGTCAGTAGAGTGGAAAATCCATTCCAGATTTACTTTAAAGGGGCTATCCAAACTGCTTTTTAAGGAGGGTGAACACATAGCACCTTGGATAGCTCCTTTATGATAAAGACTAAGGACTTTATCACACAAGGCTGCCAAAGCAGAATTACAGCAGCATAGTCACACCTGTCACTGTACCTTATCACACAACACTGAATCTGTCCTGTAGCTGCTTTTTCTTCCATTCATTTCTGGAGTGGTCCTTTTCATTGGTAGAAAAAAAAACTCATCAGTACCTCCCAATGGCACTGCTTTTCCACAATTGATTCTCTTCCCTCTCTCCTCCCATTGCAGTTCCAATATGCATACTGTCACATGGTGTGAGTGAGCATAGTTACTTTCCTTCTTCCCCCTCTCATCTCCCACTCGCTATTCCCAAGCAAGCTGTTTTTCTTTTCTTTGTTCAGTTTCTATGACTGTGCAATTGAAAATATTTTTTTAAAAACTCACACCAATAGGCATGCTGGGAAGGGCATAGGCCATGAGGGTGAGCTTATGAAGGCTGGTGTGCAGAAGACAGAGCTCTGGGGACAATAGCAGCACCCTGGCACTTTTGAAGAGCTATGTGAAAATGACTAGTATGTTGGATGTGTCCTACACTAATGCAATTATGGCATCTTAGCAACCTGGTTTAATAAAGTCCTAAAAACTGGCATGGATTCACAATGCCACTGACATGGGAATCAGCAGCTGCCATTGGACAAATCAAAGAACTGAATGAAATAGTTACAATTGAAGCAACATCACTACTGGGAATTTGCTAGCACTGCATATTAACACAAGAGAAAATGGTGGGAGTGAGAGACAGAAGGCTCTGCACCCTTTCAGCCACTCCTCTTGAAACAAGTACGAAATGTCAGGGATGATGGGAGTTGTTGCTCTTCACCTCTGGCTCAAACTCACCACCTTGTTGTGCACCGCGCTGACCAGTTTTGGCCAGTGGTTATAGCTTAGCAGAGTTACAGAGAATAGGCTGAAGACCCCGACAAACTCTCCAAGCCTTCTCACTCTTGCTTCCACAGAAGTCTTCACCCTTCTTCAGGATCCAGCTGGTTCTTGTAGCTTCACCCAAGACACCAGACAACTCAGTAGTCTTATATAAAAGATCTACTTTATTCTACTATATACAGCTCCAAAACTATCCAACACAACAATACTCTACTCCTCACTCTATCCACTACTACAACCCATTCTACTACCCACAAAATACATTGGGATTCTTAGTCATTATTATAGTCATTGGATGATACCACCCACTGTTGTCTGTTTCCACCCAGTAGGCGTGTACACCATTCTCATTGGTTCTCTTTGTTCATCCCACAATTAATGATTTCATCATCTCAGCCTTGACCACTTAACAATTGTCAGGTGTGTCCAATTATCCACTTTGCATTTCTTGTCCTTGGCATTCAGGACTTGTTAATTCCATTACCATTTACACTTGTGTGGTTCCCAATTGGCTTCTGCTGAGTCACCCTGACTCTCACATACATGTTTTATTTCTTTGACTGTATAACCCATGTTGCTTTTTCCTTGACACGAAGTACAAGTTTTTACAACAGAAATTATTTATGAAACAAACACATACAGAAAAATGGGAGAACATGGACCCCATAGGATAGGACAAGATCTTAGAAGTGTTACTTTTTTGGATGATAGCTCCCAGAATTGCCTAGCCACAATGGCCTGTGGATTTGAAGAGCTATCATCCCCCAAAGTAACATGTCCAAGTTCTGGAGCAGGTCAGACATTAATTAAGAGAACATTACGTTACATTGCATCACATTTAATTTAAAACATACTTGACTGAGTAATTTAAGGTAAAAAAAAACGCTAATCATGTTGTTAGTGATACCAGCCTTTCGTCTTTATATTACAATTCTATTATTCATATCAATACCACCAGCAAAGCTCCTGGCAGTAGAAAATCATTTTCAAGCATATTAACCTTTGAAAAAAGTTGATACAGTTTCTTTAGACTTTAGTCATTACAATATTTGTCAGCTGTCTGAGTATAAGAAAGTAAGTTTTTGCAGGTATTTTTTTTAACATGAAGTGATAACAGAGGTCCAAAAAGTGATGCTTCTTGAAGACAGACAAATGAGTTTCCATCAAAATAAGTGGTAATATCTTATTTGGGTGCTGTGTGTGTGTGTGTAAGTGTGCTTTAAAATGGCAAATCTGTTATTTTTAAAAGCCCTTGCTGTCTGAAAAGCAAGACCTGACATTTAGATAGAGCTAGTGTGGTAGATACAGTTGGAGAGAAGCTTCTGTATGTGTATGTGTCTTTAGGTCACCTATTGACTTATGGCAACCCCATGAATTTTATAACAGTTTTAAATGGCAAGAAATACTCAGAGGTGGTTTTGCCAGTTCCTTCCCCTGAAATATAGCCGACAGCACCTGGTTTTTGTTGGCAATCCCCACCATGCAGCCTTGCACCATTCAGCCTTGTCAAGGTGCATTCATCCTTGCACTTTATCTTCTCTTCTCCCATTCCCTGCAGCTCTCATCTGGTGTTCACAGATAGGATTAGGTTTCACATCACTGTCACCCTAAGTAACTGATTGATTCAGTGCATACACTATCTTTCCTTTTAAAGCTTCAAGGCACCTAAAAACAACTATACAAAAACACAGAGATTAAAAAATACCCCAAATTATAAGCCCCAAATCACATAGTCTAAAATCTGTCAGAGAGCTCTTGGTGCCACAACAAACTACAATTCCCAGAATTCCAAAGCATTGAGCCATGACAGTTAAAGTGCTATCAAACTAGATTATTTCTGCAGTGCAGATGCAGCCTAAGAAAACCCAGCTATGTATAGTAGTCCTACAGGCTATTTTTCACATGAATACAATAAGCAAAGCTTCCTAGCCAATTTATTTGGAGGGGAGGGGTTAATATATTCATTTTCACTCTAATCCCTGCCTTTTCACACATGCCATATTCCCCTTTGTTGCACAATTCTTGGACAGTTGACATGAGCCTCAGAACTGTGATGGTGGTGAGTGGGAGCAACCCTCCTCATACTAAGCTAAGAGGGCTGCAATACCCACCCACTGAGATGATCAGGAAAAAGTGGACCACCAAGATTCCTGTAAAGTTGAGCCCCCACAGGAATTAAATAGATCTGTGGTTTAAAACAAACAAACACATTTTTCAATATTGTAACTGCACACAGTTCTTTCACAAATTTGATATTTTTTATCAATTCAGTTGTTTTGCAACTTTGATTAAGTGCAGATGCTGATGTTCCAGTGTGGTTTCTTTTAGTGCTGCTGTTCAAATGTTTGTGTTTTGTATCAGTGAATTAAAGTGTGTTGAAAGTCTGTTAGAATGCTTTACTCCTTCTTACTCTTTGCAAGATTATTTCATTCAGTCACATATTATAGCATAGTCAGAGCAAATTGTGAAAAAGCTGTATGTGATGGAGCAAATCTGAAGTCATTTATGGATTTAGAATGCCAAGTTGCAATAAAGCCAGCATACATTTTTCAAAAGAAAGGTTTTATGACCTTTAGTTTGGCAGAACTGTGTTATCAATCAGAAGTACTGAATGTTCATTATTTTGCTATTGCATTCATGTACTCACATAGTTACCTGTCAGTTGGATGATGGATGGTGATTGTTTTAATTGACTCGTTTGTAGTTTTGTTGTTTTGTAAACATATATTTGCAAGTAATCAGTAACCTGTCTGTCAATGTTGAATCTTCCCATCTCAAAAATAGTTCTGGAGTCCCTGACCCCCAAGACTGTGGAATATACCCACCCCTGGTTTAAATGACAAATAGGATAGGAGATAGCATTGAACCTTGTAGAACACTGCAATCTAACCGCCATAGAACTGAGCAGAATCTCCCAATAGTAGTATTAGATAATGAAGATTTTCAGGCCAGCACTTAAGCGCTAGTAAAATGCTGCTAAATCATATAGGAAGCATGTGTGTGTGAAAGTCTGACATGCTCCTAAACATCAGGGGATTGTCGGCTGCCCTCCATCATGCCTGAATCGTTTGGATAGAGGCAAATTCCTATAAACACAAAGTTTCCATTCATAGGAATTTGCCTCTCCCTGACTGATTCAGGGATGCTGGAGGGGAGTTGATGATCCCCTGACGTTTAGGAAGCATGTCAGGCTTTCACACACACACACTTCCTAAACAATTTATTTTACCAGCGCTTAAGTGTTGGTCTCAAAATCTTCAATATCCCTGAAGATAAGTGTGGCACAAATGCAATACAGTGCCTGCTACACCCAGCTTGCACAAGGGGACCTTTCATGATATTCAGTTATAGCACTAAGACTTCACTTTAACTGCCATGGCTCTATCCTATGGAATCCTAGGATATATAGTTTGTTACACTTTGCTGCTGTGTGACTTCAAGTCATTTCCAACTTACATCAGTGCTAAGGTAATTTATCACAGGATTTTCTGGGGATGAGAATGTGTTTCCATGACTGACAGTGTGGGTTTCCATGGCCAAGTGGCAGATTGAACCCTGATCTTCAGATCAAAACATCGGCTCTCTTTACAGTTTAGGGAAATGTATTCAGACAGAAAGCTTCAGTGCCTCACCAAACTACAGTTGCCAGGGTTCTGTAGGAAGTTGCCATGACAGTTAAAATGGATTGTGTAGTGTGAAACGATCCAAGGAGGATATCAGTCTTGAGTAACAAAAGCCACTGAGAAGGCAAGAAGAATCAAATGGGTAGCACTCCTCCATCTTGCTGTCTAAGATGGTCATCATTTATACAGGATATAAATACTGTCTTTTGACATGGAAGATACTATTTCTTTTAAATAAAAAGGGCAGCAATTAAATAATGTACAAAGATATAGTCTGATGAATTAAGGAAACATAAAAAATGCTATTGTGTTTAATAACCACAGCTAGAATTATTATAGCAAAAAACTGGAAAAAACTGGCGAAATAGATATTGATGAATGGTTAATGAAGGCATTAGATGCAATAGAGATAGATAAGCTAACAATGTGGATATGGGATGATGGGAAGTATGATGAATCTAATGAAGAAATGTGGAAACTGCTGTTGAATTATTGTAGGAACAGGTGATCGATGTCTCCATAATTTTGTAAGATACTTAAGAATATTTTTTAGGAAGCTCTAACATAAGAAACAGGAGAGAGAATAAACTAGAATGGAAAAGCATATGAAGAGAAATTACAAAATGGAAAAGACAAAACATAAAGGTATTGTACAAAAATAATTTCTACATTGTAAAGCAAGGAAAGTATGGGAAGTGAGAAATAGTAAAGAAATGTACACATAGAATGTTAAGTAAAAATACTGAAAAATAGATATTCATGTGAGATGGGGCTACATGTAAAATACAAGACTAGAGGAATATTTTAAATAGAGCTGAGAAGACATTATCCAGGAGAACAGTTTATTGTGGTGGGTCGGGGGGACACAACTTTCTTGTTTTGGAATAGATGGAACGGTTGATGAAGCTTGGTTTTTTTCTTTTAGAAAGATGTTTGAATTATTTGAGCAGTATGTAATATGTAAACGTATTATGTAAATAAAATAAAATATTTTTAATAAAATATATATATAACAATACGTTTTGTTTCTTGCTGTGTTTCACATTCCTAACCACAACTAACCATTTTAGTAGAATCATTTTGCAGAGTGGCCTGTGGTGTTGCTGGTAAGAACATTATACAGTCTCCCCCCCTTAACTCACAGATTTGAGATCCGCGACCTCAAAAATCTGTGGAGGGAGATGACCTCCACTATTTTCAATGGCGAGTGCACCTGGCACTCACGCACAGGTGCACACCCCATTCAAGCCTATGGGGCTTGAATATGCACAAGCCTCCGTTTTCGTGGGGGGTATGTGTCCAGAAGCTATCCTCTGCAAAAATGGAGTGCCAACTGTATATTTAATGCATGTTTTCTGAACTTTTAATTCTAAAGAGATATTGACTGAACCTAGATATTTCCTATCACACTATCAGCTCTAATATTGGACCAATAATATTCTTGGTTATCAGAAAACTTTCTGAGTCCCCTGTTGGTTACCATCAAATTTCATCTTTAAACTTATATTTTCATTTGTATTTGCTTATTATTTTTCTTTCTCACAGAGAAAGAGTGAGAGATCAGTCAGTGGAAGAAAGACTGCTTTTTAGTTCAAGCATAATTGGAAAGACTGTCAATAAAAAAATAAATCAAACCTTCAGTAGCAGTAAATGTCACAGAAATGTGTGTTGGCAGTGGCAAAAAAATAAATAAAAGGAGATAAACATGATATCCAAGCTAGTTATTGAATACTTGCAACAAGCTACAGGTCACCTTGTTCAGAAAAGATGTTTAATTGAGACCGCTGGGATCTTCAGTTTGGCACATTCATTATTGACTATTGCCAACCTAAGTGAAGCACCTTATGTCACTTGTTTGAAGAAGAATTGTAAAAATCAGTCAGACCTATGCCAATTGAGTTTCTCAGTATCTCACTGGCATTTTAATCTCATATTGGCTCCATATTGGGCTGTGAGACTACCTCTTCCTTTCACCACAGACTTTGGTGTGTATATTGTGCATTTTTTCAAAATGCATGTATTTTTAAAATTATTTTTGTTCTAATTTACAAAAAATTGTAGACATTTTCCCACTGACTGAATCATGTGTGTGTATTTTTGAAGTGTGGGCTTTTTAAAAAAGCCATGTTCATTAAATATGTATGAGTTTGTATGTACTGAACTCCTCATAATGTATGGATTTCCATAGCAGATGAGACATTAATATTTCAATATATTGATGCAAACACTACCAGTTTCTTTACTAATCTGAAGATGTCTCCACAATATAATAAAAATAAACCTGCTATATCTCTTGAAACAATGTGGTTCTTCACCCCATCTCTTATACCGAGGGTCCTTTTCACTTGTCAACTAATTTTGGATTCTGTCTGGGGTCATTTCTATCAACTTCCGGTCACCCAAGTTCCCAGCTTATGACAGTGGTTAAAACAGACAGGCCAGGGGTTGTTCCCACTATGGTTTAAACCAGATCGTGATTTGAAATGATCCAGTTTAAACCACCATGGTTCCCACTTAATTTGAATCGCTGAAGTGATGTTGCTATCCTCTGTTCTTTCCTAATATCTGTATTACAATTGCCTTTTCCACATACCTTTGGGACTATAAGTAAGCCCAGGTAGGATTGCCTTCCAGTGAGACTCCTGCATCTCCATTAATGCATCTCACTAGCAAACCACAAATTTGCAATAGCATAGATGTCAATCCAGTGTAAGTATGCCTTTTATATACCAATAAGCAGTCTCTTTTGCAATGTGTAGTTTTAATGCCAGAAGACAAATGAATGAATTGTGAATAAATGGAGACATATTACAGTGCTTCAAGCAATGCTTTCCTTGATTTTGTGAATGGCTGGAGAGCTCTCGACAAAAGATTATCCTAGCAAAGGCTGCTTGGAGGACTGATGAAAGTTTGAAGTAGACATAACAGAAACAGATCATTGGTTCAGAGACAAATGAGGGCACCTGCATGGCTGGAGTATATCCATTTCAAAAACCATTTTTTATAGTAAATGAGTCACTGGGTCTCTGAGGATTGATCCCCTATGCTTTAAAGGAGCACACAAAGAAAGAAAATGTCACAGATGATTACTCGGTATATTTTTGGCTCAGTAGTGTGCAAAAAGAGAGCTACCATATGTGTTGGACTAGAACTCTGGATATCAAATGCCTGCTCAGCCAACAAAACCTACCAGGTAAACTTTAGCAGGGCTAAACACTGCCTTAGAGGGAGGCAATGGCAAACCTCCTCTGAATAAATCTTGCAAGGAGAACCGTAGGGTAGAATTAGAGTTAGCGTAAGTCAGAATCAACTTGAAGACACATAACAACAATGCTATAAAGTAACTCATAATGTAACAGAGAAATTTACATCATTCACACAATCAGATTCAAACCACCTGTCTACTCAGAAATAAATGCCACTGATTTAGCTTGCTCCTAGATGAATGGATAGAGGAATGCTGGCTAATTCTAAAACAATATATGGACACTTTTGGCAAATCTGTTTTCTTTTAGTATGTAGAGAGATGCATCTGAGGAAGTAGACTTTAGTTTATGAAAGCTCGTGCTGCCAACTTCTTTCTTTCAGTTAGCCTCAAAGGTGCTACAAAATCTCTCTATATACTGATTCTATAGACTAACTTGGCTTTATCTCTGGTTTCTTTTAGTTTCAGATTCTTGGTTCGTTTTGAACTTTGAGAAATTCTTCAGTCTTATGTTTGGTTCACTTGGTCTTTGAGATTCTTTTGTTATGAAAAATTGTATATATTTTTGTACGATCTCCTAGTATGTGTAGTTTTGCCTAATACACAATTTTGCATGTAAAGTTTCAAATATTCCACCTCTGGTTTGTTTTTGTTTGTTTGTTTTTATTAATATATGCATTTTTGTGTAAATTGTAATGGGGAAACTCAAGTGCAACAGTCTGAAAAGTGCAAATTATATATATGTGTGTGTGTGTGTGTGTGTGTGTGTGTGTTAGTGTATATGTTGAAAATGTTCAGATGTGACAATGGTTGATAAAGTTTAAAATTGGTTACAACTGAAGGCCAAAAGCCTGGGCCGCAGACAGAATGTCCAAGGACAACGGAACAAGACAAAATGTAAACAAGATATGTTTTCTGTCTGTACTATGATTGGTTCCTATGTTGCATGGCAACTTGTGGGAAGGAGGCTGGATTAAGTGATCACTGGTGGATTCTGGGAGAATGGAGACTGAGAGAGTTATAGCTATTCGCTCGTGTATATAGCAATAAGACAATAAAAGCCCTCTTTGATGAGTGAATCTGCTGGAATTTGTTTCTTTAATTAAGCAGCTGTTTCACTAGGCATTGTTACAGCAAGCTGAAAAGCCTGTTTTGGAGTTTGCTTTAATCCTGAGTTCCAGAGGAGCCTGCATCTGCATCCAGTTGGCTCCAGACCGGGACCACCCAAAAACATTTCAACAAATCATTATAAAAATGGAGATGTAATACAATGTAGATACATGTTTAAATTAGAAATTCTTTATGCTTGATTTACTTTGAATTTGAATATTCAAAATTATATAGAATAATATTCTGTTTTGTATGATGGGGAAATAAAAGAAAAATGCAAATTTAAAGTTAAGTGAGTTTGGGGTTTACATTTTGGTTTGAAAGTATGAACTTACTAAGTCATATTAAAACACAAGTGAAATTAATTTCTCCTTCATTTTGAATCTCTGCTCTAATAAAACGGCCAAGGCTGTTGAACAGGCAAGGCTGCCTGGGAACTACATATGCAAGAATATATTATATCTGTCATCCTGTTAACCATCCATGTTTCCTCCCTCTTTTTCCTACTACAAGGAAAAGAGAGTCTATGCACTGCACATTGGTAGGTCTATATAGTGCAGAAGGACAGTCTGGGAATCGACACATCGTAGGTAACGGTGAACGTGTTGCTGAATCAGCAGCAATGAGGTAGCCCTCAGTGGATTCAAGTGGTCCAGTGTGAGCTTCCACACCCTAGAAGTTGCTTGCACCTGCATTATTATGTACTGATTCTCCTGCCCAAATAAGCACACTTGGCTACATCCTTTTGAATGGCTCTTCCTTACAAAATGTATCCTATTGGCCACTCCCAATTACAGTAGAACCACTGAATCATTTGTGAATGATGACTAACCACATGATAAATCCCTTTAATTAAATAAGCCTAATCTAGTTAAAACTAACAATAGACAGTAGAATCATAGATTTGGAAGAGACTGCAAGGGCCATCCAGTCCAACCCCTTTCCATGCAGGAACTCTCAATCAAATCATCCACGACAGATGGCCATCCAGCCTCTGCTTGAAGACCTCTAAGGAAGGAGACTCCACTACACTCCTAGGGAGTGTCTTCCACTGTTGAACAGCCCTTACTGTCAGGAAATTTCTCCTAAAGTTGAAGTGGAATCTCTTTTCCTGGAGCTTGCATCCATTGCTCCGGGTCCTGTTCTCTGGAGCAGGAGAAAACAAGCTTGCTTCCTCCTCATTATGATATCCCTGCAAATATTTAAGCAGGGCTATCTTATCACCTCTTAACCATCTCTTAGTATTCTGTATGATCATTATATACCATGTAGTATTTTAACTACAGTGCTATGTAGTATATTCCAGGCTGAAAACCCCACCTCATCTCTACTTATTAGGAAGGAGCTGCTGGCACTGTTGGGGAATCTGCTCTTCTATCAATCAAGAAGCAGCTGCCTGACATTACCATTTCCTCCTATGAGCAATCGAGAGTGACAGGAAAAAAGAAAATAGAGATCCCTGTTGCAAATCCCACTCATTCTGGAGATGGTGTGAGAGATAGTGGGAACATCAAGCAGCCAATTCTCGATCAGCAGGTGAACAGGCCCCCATCTAACCCAGTTGCTGCTTACTAGTAGGTGGGGTTTGGGCAACTTTCACAGTCCCTATGTAGACCCTAAACTAGGGTTTATGTGTGTAGCAGTTACAAATGCATAATTGTAGTTTATGTGTTCATCACTGCCCAACAGGATTCTGGCCAGAATATGGAGCATTCTGTCATTCCATTTTCTATCTCTATATTACTTTTACTAGAGGCATTGCTAAGACACAAGGAAGATTGTGATGGTAGATATTTCATCTGCTTACTAAACCTAATAGCTTCAATTATTATCACTGCCGTTCCTTCTACTCCACAAATTATTAATTTGCTGTTTGTTTCAGGATCATCTCAGTAACTGACATGGTAGATAGATGGCATGAGACACTGTTTGAATTTTATTTCTCGGGCTTGCCTGGGGCCAGTTCCATTTAAAGTGTGGGCAGAGAATAAGTATTTGAAACTCCTCATTCAGTCTAAATGTAACATATTAATTTAAAGGTTATAATATGTATTCTTATAATTTACAACTAAAACTGAAATTTTTAATTAGGGTTTAAAAACAAAACAAAACATTATGTTTTGAAAGTGTAACTGTCCTGTTGTGCAGTGATGCTATTGTTAACTTCCCCAAAATTAAAATTAAAATATAACTTAGCAATACAATATATTTTTATTAACTCATTGTATTTAAATGGTTGTAGAAAGCAGATTGTAAATCAGATAAATGTAATCAGATATTTCCAACACACTGTTGCCACCATTTAGTC